>NC_092245.1:8481517-8681517 GCF_036320965.1 Panulirus ornatus
ATATATATATATATATATATATTTTTTTTTTTTTTTTTTTCATACTATTGGCCATTTCCCGAATTAGCGAGGTAGCGCTAAGAACAGAGGACTGGGCCTTTGAGGGAATACCCTCACCTGGCCCCCTTCTCTGTTCCTTCCTTTGGAAAATTAAAAAAAAATACGAGAGGGGAGGATTTCCAGCCCCCCGCTCCCTTCCCTTTTAGTCGCCTTCTACCACACGCAGGGAATAGGTGGGAAGTGTTCTTTCCCCCCTATTCCCAGGGATATATGTATATATATATATATATATATATATATATATATATATATATATATATATATATATATATATATATATATATATATATATATTTACATAGCCACGAGGAAAATGAAACATGTTGGACTCCCAAGTGCACTTTCGTGTCATGACTTCAGCTGTTTAATAAAGTGAGAATCAACAGTTGAAGTTGTTGTTGATAAGTAATTGTTCTCTCAACAAAAGATTTTCATCATTGTTCCCTTCATTGTCATATATGTATGTATGGACAGACCAAAACATATGTGTGTACGGACAGATCAAAACATATGTGTGTATGGACAGATCAAAACATATGTATGTATGGACAGATCAAAACATATGTATGTATGGACAGATCAAAACATATGTATGTATGGACAGATCAAAACATATGTGTGTACGGACAGATCAAAACATATGTGTGTATGGACAGATCAAAACATATGTATGTATGGACAGATCAAAACATATGTATGTATGGACAGATCAAAACATATGTGTGTATGGACAGATCAAAACATATGTATGTATGGACAGATCAAAACATATGTATGCATGGACAGATCAAAACATATGTGTGTATGGACAGATCAAAACATATGAGCTCCACTTTCCAGCAAGACCCACAGTGAGTTCAGTAGGATCCATCACATACATATAGATTTAGTTAAGTTTATTAACATCCTGGTTGATTGTGATTTAGTTAACAAGTTTATTAATATCCAGGTTGATTGTGATTTAGTTAACAAGTTTATTAACATCCTGGTTGATTGTGATTTAGTTAACAAGTTTATTAATATCCAGGTTGATTGTGATTTAGTTAACAAGTTTATTAATATCCTGGTTGATTGTGATTTCACTGTATTTGCAACTGGTAAGTTTTCATGTTTTATTCTTGTTCACAAAAGTTCCAGTTGATAACCTCGTAGAAAGTTGGATTGATGTCTTGGATAATCTAGATATACCTGTTTCAAATTCTGTGGTTCTTGAATTGGAAGAAAAACGTGTATAAAAGGCTGTGTATTTCAATCTGATGGAGAATATTATGCTCACAAATTGGTATGGCGATGGGTAACCCTCTTTCACCTGTAGTAAGTAATCTGTACAAGGAATTCTTTGACAAAAAATTACTGGAGGATATCCTACCTTCTAATGCAATTTGGTTTAGGTGATGTTCTTTGTGTTTGGCCAACCAACGAAAATTTACAAACATTTCTCCCTTTACTTAATATAGTTCCTTCCATCATATTCATTGTGGAAGTGAAAAATGATTGTGTGTTACTATTTGTAGATTTCCTGATCCACAGAGGTGGAAATATGTTTAAGTTCACGTAAACAGAAAACCCACCAGCCATGTACCAGCTGGAGCACACCAACGCTGCACCAGCTGCAGCACGCCAGCCTTGGGACACACAAAGTCTCAGGTTCCTACAGTGTGCGAGGATGGTAAGGGAGTCTGGAAGGTCATTTGTTCAGTGTTTACTTAGGATCATCTTGGACATGACCCAGCCAGCCCGACTCTTCTGTGATCTGTTTACAATTACACTTTCCATCCATGACATGACCATCACATATATTATTGTGTCAGGTGAAGAGAAGTGAAAGTTGGTGACGTGTCTCCTGGTTTTAGCGCATGATTTTATCCTTTATGGTATTCTTGCCTCCTGTTGTGGCTCTGGTTGTGGGAGAAATATGTGGCTGCCCCCTGCTGGTGGTGTGCAGCGTCTGTGGCAGCAACCTGGTAAGGTTCCCCGTGTGTGGCAGCAACTGAGTGACCTGCACTGTTTGTGGCAACAGTATGCGACCTGCATAGTAAATCAACAGTCAGTCGTGTCGAGGTAACTGGTGACCAGTCTGTGGCCAGCCACCTTCACCACCAGCTCACCAAGGCTGGAATGCGAGCCGGAGAATACTAACACAAGATAATGATAAGTGGGATTAATGATAAGTGGGTTTAATGATAAGTGGGATTAATGATAAGTGGGTTTAATGATAAGTGGGATTAATGATAAGTGGGTTTAATGATAAGTGGGATTAATGATAAGTGAGATTAATGATAAGTGGGATTAATGATAAGTGGGATTAATGATAAGTGAGATTAATGATAAGTGAGATTAATGATAAGTGGGTTTAATGATAAGTGAGATTAATGATAAGTGAGATTAATGATAAGTGGGATTAATGATAAGTGAGATTAATGATAAGTGAGATTAATGATAAGTGGGTTTAATGATAAGTGAGATTAATGATAAGTGAGATTAATGATAAGTGAGATTAATGATAAGTGGGATAATGATAGAGGGTTTAATGATAAGTGGGATTAATGATAAGTCAGATTAATGATAAGTGAGATTAATGATAAGTGGTTTAATGATAAGTTGGGTTTAATGATAAGTGGGTTTAATGATAAGTGAGATTAATGATAAGTGAGATTAATGATAAGTGAGATTAATGATAAGTGAGATTAATGATAAGTGGGTTTAATGATAAGTGGATTAATGATAAGTAGATTAATGATAAGTGAGATTAATGATAAGTGGGTTTAATGATAAGTGGGTTAATGATAAGTGAGATTAATGATAAGTGAGATTAATGATAAGTGGGTTTAAGATAGTGAGATAATGATAAGTGAGATTAATGATAAGTGGGATTAATGATAAGTGAGATTAATGATAAGTGGATTAATGATAGTGGGTTTAATGATAAGTGAGATTAATGATAAGTGAGATTAATGATAAGTGAGATTAATGATAAGTGGGATTAATGATAAGTGGGTTTAATGATAAGTGGGATTAATGATAAGTCAGATTAATGATAAGTGAGATTAATGATAAGTGGGTTTAATGATAAGTGGGATTAATGATAAGTGAGATTAATGATAAGTGGGATTAATGATAAGTGAGATTAATGATAAGTGAGATTAATGATAAGTGAGATTAATGATAAGTGGGTTTAATGATAAGTGAGATTAATGATAAGTGAGATTAATGATAAGTGGGATTAATGATAAGTGAGATTAATGATAAGTGAGATTAATGATAAGTGGGTTTAATGATAAGTGAGATTAATGATAAGTGAGATTAATGATAAGTGAGATTAATGATAAGTGGGATTAATGATAAGTGGGTTTAATGATAAGTGGGATTAATGATAAGTGGGATTAATGATAAGTGGGATTAATGATAAGTGGGATTAATGATAAGTGAGATTAATGATAAGTGGGATTAATGATAAGTGGGTTTAATGATAAGTGGGATTAATGATAAGTGAGATTAATGATAAGTGGGATTAATGATAAGTGGGATTAATGATAAGTGGGTTTAATGATAAGTGGGATTAATGATAAGTGGGTTTAATGATAAGTGGGATTAATGATAAGTGAGATTAATGATAAGTGGGATTAATGATAAGTGAGATTAATGATAAGTGAGATTAATGATAAGTGAGATTAATGATAAGTGGGTTTAATGATAAGTGAGATTAATGATAAGTGAGATTAATGATAAGTGGGATTAATGATAAGTGAGATTAATGATAAGTGAGATTAATGATAAGTGGGTTTAATGATAAGTGAGATTAATGATAAGTGAGATTAATGATAAGTGAGATTAATGATAAGTGGGATTAATGATAAGTGGGTTTAATGATAAGTGGGATTAATGATAAGTCAGATTAATGATAAGTGAGATTAATGATAAGTGGGTTTAATGATAAGTGGGATTAATGATAAGTGAGATTAATGATAAGTGGGATTAATGATAAGTGAGATTAATGATAAGTGAGATTAATGATAAGTGAGATTAATGATAAGTGGGTTTAATGATAAGTGAGATTAATGATAAGTGAGATTAATGATAAGTGGGATTAATGATAAGTGAGATTAATGATAAGTGAGATTAATGATAAGTGGGTTTAATGATAAGTGAGATTAATGATAAGTGAGATTAATGATAAGTGAGATTAATGATAAGTGGGATTAATGATAAGTGGGTTTAATGATAAGTGGGATTAATGATAAGTGGGATTAATGATAAGTGGGATTAATGATAAGTGGGATTAATGATAAGTGAGATTAATGATAAGTGGGATTAATGATAAGTGGGTTTAATGATAAGTGGGATTAATGATAAGTGAGATTAATGATAAGTGGGATTAATGATAAGTGGGTTTAATGATAAGTGAGATTAATGATAAGTGAGATTAATGATAAGTGAGATTAATGATAAGTGGGTTTAATAATAAGTGAGATTAATGATAAGTGAGATTAATGATAAGTGGGATTAATGATAAGTGAGATTAATGATAAGTAAGATTAATGATAAGTGGGTTTAATGATAAGTGAGATTAATGATAAGTGAGATTAATGATAAGTGAGATTAATGATAAGTCAGATTAATGATAAGTGAGATTAGTGATAAGTGAGATTAATGATAAGTGGGATTAATGATAAGTGAGATTAATGATAAGTGAGATTAATGATAAGTCAGATTAATGATAAGTGAGATTAATGATAAGTGGGTTTAATGATAAGTGAGATTAATGATAAGTGAGATTAATGATAAGTGAGATTAATGATAAGTGGGATTAATGATAAGTGAGATTAATGATAAGTGGGATTAATGATAAGTGAGATTAATGATAAGTGGGATTAATGATAAGTGGGATTAATGATAATTGGGATTAATGATAAGTGGGATTAAGATTGAGAATTTGGAGGACTAGATCCTTTGGTTCCTCTCAGTTGTAGTGTTAGGTAGCCCGACTGAGTCACTCAGTATCTGGGTTGTTAAGTATAGTGTCACAAGACTGACTGTGTGTGGTGAGACTTAGGAAATATAACAATATCAAAATAATGTTCCAAAAACGGTAGAATGAGCACTAACTTTACATGGAATTCATTTCAGTTGTGGCAGAAACTGATGAATTACATAACAAACGGGAAAAAGTGAAACAAGAAAAAAATCCATTTGGATCAGCTCATATTCCCATCAAGACTCGTCACTGTGTCAACACCAGGACCCGATACCCTGAGAGGCTGGCCTCATTTTGCTCGAGTGAAGAGACTATGACACTCACAAACCTCATAATTCACCTGAATCATCACTTGACTCGGGATAATGTAGTGTGCATATCTCCTCTCCATTCCTGGTATTAAATGGCCTCTGATTTTTCTTTTTTGTCGGCTGTGGCGCAGAGAATGGATGAAGGCAAGCAAGTATGAATATGTACATGTGTGTATATGTATGTCTGTGTATATGTATGTATATGTATGTGTATACGTATATGTAAATATGTATATGTATGAATATATGCGTTTATGTCTATATATGTGTATATGAGTGGATAGGCCATTCTTGGTCTATTTGCTGGCGCTACCTCGCTGACGCGGGAAGTGGCGATCAAGTATATAAATAGAATAGATGGTTTTATGGGGCCTAGATGTGGAAAGGGAGCTGTGGTTAAAGTGCATTACACATGACAGCTAGAGACTGAGTGTGAACGAATGTGGCCTTTGTTGTCTTTTCCTAGCGCTACCTCGTTAGGGGTGGTGAGGGGGGGGGGGGGGGGGGGGAATGCTATTTCATGTGTGCTGGGGTGGCGACGGGAATGGATAAAGGCAGCAAGAATAAATTATGTACATGTGTATGTATGTATGTGTGTGTATGTATATGTATGTAAACGTTGAAATGTACAGTATGTATCTGTGTGCGTGTGGGCGTGTATGTATATTCATCTGTATTTGGATGGGTTGGCCCATTCTAACGCAGGATACAGCCACAAAGTGTAATGAATAAATGTAATGAATATGTTTATATATATATGTGCTGCGTCAGCTGCCATATTGTCTGTGCCACACAAGGACCGCCACACACCAGGGCTAGCCGGCTATGGCTCCCTCAAACCACAATCTGTCTTCTCTTCTTTTTCTTCATAATTCTATCTTATTTATTTCCTGGATTATCCCTATCATGTTGCATACCATACATTGGAGAATCTCATGGTACATACTCGTACGTACTAGTTCGTGATGATGGTATGCAGGTGAAAACGAACTTCAGTACGAGCTTATCAAACTTTATTTAACATTTATTGAAAAATCACTTATTGGATAGAATTGTATGAACTACTAAAGTGTGATTTTACCTTCATATATATATATATATATATATATATATATATATATATATATATATATATATATATATATATATATATATATATATATATATATATATATATATATATATATATATTTTTTTTTTTTTTTTTTTTTTTTTGCTTTGTCGCTGTCTCCCGCGTTTGCGAGGTAGCGCAAGGAAACAGACGAAAGAAATGGCCCAACCCACCCCCATACACATGTATATACATACGTCCACACACGCAAATATACATACCTACACAGCTTTCCATGGTTTACCCCAGACGCTTCACATGCCTTGATTCAATCCACTGACAGCACGTCAACCCCGGTATACCACATCGCTCCAATTCACTCTATTCCTTGCCCTCCTTTCACCCTCCTGCATGTTCAGGCCCCGATCACACAAAATCTTTTTCACTCCATCTTTCCACCTCCAATTTGGTCTCCCTCTTCTCGTTCCCTCCACCTCCGACACATATATCCTCTTGGTCAATCTTTCCTCACTCATTCTCTCCATGTGCCCGAACCATTTCAAAACACCCTCTTCTGCTCTCTCAACCACGCTCTTTTCATTTCCACACATCTCTCTTACCCTTACGTTACTTACTCGATCAAACCACCTCACACCACACATTGTCCTCAAACATCTCATTTCCAGCACATCCATCCTCCTGCGCACAACTCTATCCATAGCCCACGCCTCGCAACCATACAACACTGTTGGAACCACTATTCCTTCAAACATACCCATTTTTGCTTTCCGAGATAATGTTCTCGACTTCCACACGTTATTCAAGGCTCCCAGAATTTTCGCCCCCTCCCCTACCCTATGATCCACTTCCGCTTCATGGTTCCATCCGCTGCCAGATCCACTCCCAGATATCTAAAACACTTCACTTCCTCCAGTTTTTCTCCATTCAAACTCACCTCCCAATTGACTTGACCCTCAACCCTACTGTACCTAATAACCTTGCTCTTATTCACATTTACTCTTAACTTTCTTCTTTCACACACTTTACCAAACTCAGTCACCAGCTTCTGCAGTTTCTCACATGAATCAGCCACCATCGCTGTATCATCAGCGAACAACAACTGACTCACTTCCCAAGCTCTCTCATCCCCAACAGACTTCATACTTGCCCCTCTTTCCAAAACTCTTGCATTCACCTCCCTAACCACCCCATCCTTAAACAAATTAAACAACCATGGAGACATCACACACCCCTGCCGCAAACCTACATTCACTGAGAACCAATCACTTTCCTATATATATATATATATATATATATATATATATATATATATTTTTTTATTATACTTTGTCGCTGTCTCCCGCGTTTGCGAGGTAGCGCAAGGAAACAGACGAAAGAAATGGCCCAACCCCCCCCCCCATACACATGTATATACATACGTCCACACACGCAAATATACATACCTACACAGCTTTCCATGGTTTACCCCAGACGCTTCACATGCCTTGATTCAATCCACTGACAGCACGTCAACCCCGGTATACCACATCGCTCCAATTCACTCTATTCCTTGCCCTCCTTTCACCCTCCTGCATGTTCAGGCCCCGATCACACAAAATCTTTTTCACTCCATCTTTCCACCTCCAATTTGGTCTCCCTCTTCTCCTCGTTCCCTCCACCTCCGACACATATATCCTCTTGGTCAATCTTTCCTCACTCATTCTCTCCATGTGCCCAAACCACTTCAAAACACCCTCTTCTGCTCTCTCAACCACGCTCTTTTTATTTCCACACATCTCTCTTACCCTTACGTTACTCACTCGATCAAACCACCTCACACCACACATTGTCCTCAAACATCTCATTTCCAGCACATCCATCCTCCTGCGCACAACTCTATCCATAGCCCACGCCTCGCAACCATACAACATTGTTGGAACCACTATTCCTTCAAACATACCCATTTTTGCTTTCCGAGATAATGTTCTCGACTTCCACACATTCTTCAAGGCCCCCAGAATTTTCGCCCCCTCCCCCACCCTATGATCCACTTCCGCTTCCATGGTTCCATCCGCTGCCAGATCCACTCCCAGATATCTAGAACACTTCACTTCCTCCAGTTTTTCTCCATTCAAACTCACCTCCCAATTGACTTGACCCTCAACCCTACTTCTTCTGTTTCCCATTTTAGAAAGTTAATACAAGAAGTGGAGGATTTCTGGCCCCCCGCTCCCGTCCCCTCTAGTCGCTTTCTACGACACGCGACACGCCATTCTTTCGTCTGATTTCTTGCGCTACCTCGCTAACGCGGGAGACAGCGACAAAGCAAAATAAATAAATAAATAAATAAATAAATATATATATATATATATATATATATATATATATATATATATATATATATATATATATATATATATATATATATATATATATATATCTGATATATATATATCTGAAAAATGCTAATCCTGAGGATGTGAAGGAACAACTGCTGAATCTTTTTGAAATTGACCCTGATAAAGTACTGAAGATATGACTTCAGAACTCTTTTTTCCCAAACAAGTTAAGGTTTGAAAGTTTATAGGAAGAGAGGAATTGGACTGTATTATGTGATTGTGTCAGCGTCGCGTCGCCTCGCCGCAGTGTATCGAGACAGACTTCCCCAGAACTTTTAAAGGGGAAATAAATGTTATAGTTGTGTTAATGGAGTGATAGTTTTCATGCATGGTGTTTGGACAAGAAAATAGTGAAGTTGCAGAAAAATGTAGCTTAGACATTGAAGCTTATTGATACAGTGGTGAAATTGATGAGAACTGCTATTGACGTTTGTGTGAATAAATTGTACATTTCCTTTTCCATAGCCAGAGGTTGAACCATTATGTGACATTCATTTTTTTTCATTCATTTCAAGCTAAAAGTTTGTTTTCTAAATTGTTTCTTACATTTTTCATATTTATATATATGTATGTGTGTGTGTGTGTGCGTGTGTGTGTGTATGTGTGCGTGTGTGTATATGTATATATATATGTATATTATCCCTGGGGATAGGGGTGAAAGAATACTTCCCACGTATTCCTCGCGTGTCGTAGAAAGCGACTAGAGGGGACGGGAGCGGGGGGCCGGAAATCCTCCCCTCCTTGTATTAACTTTCTAAAATGGGAAACAGAAGAAGGAGTCACGCGGGGAGTGATCATCCTCCTCGAAGGCTCAGAGTGGGGTGCCTAAATGTGTGTGGATGTAACCAAGATGTGAAAAAAGGAGAGATAGGTAGTATGTTTGAGGAAAGGAACCTGGATGTTTTGGCTCTGAGTGAAACGAAGCTCAAGGGTAAAGGGGAAGAGTGGTTTGGAAATGTCTGGGGAGTGAAGTCAGGGGTTAGTGAGAGGACAAGAGCAAGGGAAGGAGTAGCAATACTCCTGAAACAGGAGTTGTGGGAGTATGTGATAGAATGTAAGAAAGTAAATTCTCGATTAATATGGGTTAAATTGAAAGTTGATGGAGAGAGGTGGGTGATTATTGGTGCATATGCACCTGGGCATGAGAAGAAAGATCATGAGAGGCAAGTGTTTTGGGAGCAGCTGAATGAGTGTGTTAGCGGTTTTGATGCACGAGACCGGGTTATAGTGATGGGTGATTTGAATGCAAAGGTGAGTAATGTGGCAGTTGAGGGAATAATTGGTATGCATGGGGTGTTCAGTGTTGTAAATGGAAATGGTGAAGAGCTTGTAGATTTATGTGCTGAAAAAGGACTGATGATTGGGAATACCTGGTTTAAAAAGCGAGATATACATAAGTATACTTATGTAAGTAGGAGAGATGGCCAGAGAGCGTTATTGGATTACGTGTTAATTGACAGGCGTGCGAAAGAGAGACTTTTGGATGTTAATGTGCTGAGAGGTGCAACTGGAGGGATGTCTGATCATTATCTTGTGGAGGCTAAGGTGAAGATTAGTATGGGTTTTCAGAAAAGAGGAGTGAATGTTGGGGTGAAGAAGGTGGTGAGAGTAAGTGAGCTTGGGAAGGAGACCTGTGTGGGGAAGTACCAGGAGAGACTGTGTACAGAATGGAAAAAGGTGAGAACAATGGAAGTAAGGGGAGTGGGGGAGGAATGGGATGTATTTAGGGAATCAGTGATGGATTGCGCAAAAGATGCTTGTGGCATGAGAAGAGTGGGAGGTGGGCTGTTTAGAAAGGGTAGTGAGTGGTGGGATGAAGAAGTAAGAGTATTAGTGAAAGAGAAGAGAGAGGCATTTGGACGATTTTTGCAGGGAAAAAATGCAATTGAGTGGGAGAAGTATAAAAGAAAGAGACAGGAGGTCAAGAGAAAGGTGCAAGAGGTGAAAAAAAGGGCAAATGAGAGTTGGGGTGAGAGACTATCAGTAAATTTTAGGGAGAATAAAAAGATGTTCTGGAAGGAGGTAATTAGGGTGCGTAAGACAAGGGAGCAAATGGGAACTTCAGTGAAGGGCGTAAATGGGGAGGTGATAACAAGTAGTGGTGATGTGAGAAGGAGATGGAATGAGTATTTTGAAGGTTTGTTGAATGTGTCTGATGACAGAGTGGCAGATATAGGGTGTTTTGGTCGAGGTGGTGTGCAAAGTGAGAGGGTTAGGGAAAATGATTTGGTAAACAGAGAAGAGGTAGTAAAAGCTTTGCGGAAGATGAAAGCCGGCAAGGCAGCAGGTTTGGATGGTATTGCAGTGGAATTTATTAAAAAAGGGGGTGACTGTATTGTTGACTGGTTGGTAAGGTTATTTAATGTATGTATGACTCATGGTGAGGTGCCTGAGGATTGGCGGAATGCGTGCATAGTGCCATTGTACAAAGGCAAAGGGGATAAGAGTGAGTGCTCAAATTACAGAGGTATAAGTTTGTTGAGTATTCCTGGTAAATTATATGGGAGGGTATTGATTGAGAGGGTGAAGGCATGTACAGAGCATCAGATTGGGGAAGAGCAGTGCGGTTTCAGAAGTGGTAGAGGATGTGTGGATCAGGTGTTTGCTTTGAAGAATGTATGTGAGAAATACTTAGAAAAGCAAATGGATTTGTATGTAGCATTTATGGATCTGGAGAAGGCATATGATAGAGTTGATAGAGATGCTCTGTGGAAGGTATTAAGAATATATGGTGTGGGAGGCAAGTTGTTAGAAGCAGTGAAAGTTTTTATCGAGGATGTAAGGCATGTGTACGTGTAGGAAGAGAGGAAAGTGATTGGTTCTCAGTGAATGTAGGTTTGCGGCAGGGGTGTGTGATGTCTCCATGGTTGTTTAATTTGTTTATGGATGGGGTTGTTAGGGAGGTAAATGCAAGGAGTCCTGGAAAGAGGGGCAAGTATGAAGTCTGTTGGGGATGAGAGAGCTTGGGAAGTGAGTCAGTTGTTGTTCGCTGATGATACAGCGCTGGTGGCTGATTCATGTGAGAAACTGCAGAAGCTGGTGACTGAGTTTGGTAAAGTGTGTGGAAGAAGAAAGTTGAGAGTAAATGTGAATAAGAGCAAGGTTATTAGGTACAGTAGGGGTGAGGGTCAAGTCAATTGGGAGGTGAGTTTGAATGGAGAAAAACTGGAGGAAGTGAAGTGTTTTAGATATCTGGGAGTGGATCTGTCAGCGGATGGAACCATGGAAGCGGAAGTGGATCATAGGGTGGGGGAGGGGGCGAAAATTTTGGGAGCCTTGAAAAATGTGTGGAAGTCGAGAACATTATCTCGGAAAGCAAAAATGGGTATGTTTGAGGGAATAGTGGTTCCAACAATGTGTATGGTTGCGAGGCGTGGGCTATGGATAGAGATGTGCGCAGGAGGATGGATGTGCTGGAAATGAGATGTTTGAGGACAATGTGTGGTGTGAGGTGGTTTGATCGAGTAAGTAACGTAAGGGTAAGAGAGATGTGTGGAAATAAAAAGAGCGTGGTCGAGAGAGCAGAAGAGGGTGTTTTGAAATGGTTTGGGCACATGGAGAGAATGAGTGAGGAGAGATTGACCAAGAGGATATATGTGTCGGAGGTGGAGGGAACGAGGAGAAGAGGGAGACCAAATTGGAGGTGGAAAGATGGAGTGAAAAGATTTTGTGTGATCGGGGCCTGAACATGCAGGAGGGTGAAAGGAGGGCAAGAAATAGAGTGAATTGGAGTCATGTGGTTATACAGGGGTTGACGTGCTGTCAGTGGATTGAAGCAAGGCATGTGAAGCGTCTGGGGTAAACCATGGAAAGCTGTGTAGGTATGTATATTTGCGTGTTGGACGTGTGTATGTACATGTGTATGGGGGGGGGGGGTTGGGCCATTTCTTTCGTCTGTTTCCTTGCGCTACCTCGCAAACGCGGGAGACAGCGACAAAGTATAAAAAAAAAAAAAAAAAAAAAAAAAAAAAAATAAATAATATATTTATATTATATATATATATATATATATATTAATATATGACAGCACGTCAACCCGGTATACCACATCGCTCCAATTCACTCTATTCCTTGCCCTCCTCCTCACCCTCCTGCATGTTCAGGCCCCGATCACACAAAATCTTTTTCACTCCATCTTTCCACCATCCAATTTGGTCTCCCTCTTCTCCTTGTTCCCTCCATCCATCCTCCTGCGCCAAACTCTATCCATAGCCCACGCCTCGCATCCATACAACAAATGTTGGAACCACTATTCCTTCAAACATACCCATTTTTGCTTTCCGAGATAATGTTCTCGACTTCCACACATTCTTCAAGGCCCCCAGAATTTTCGCCCCTCCCCACCCTATGATCCACTTCGCTTCCATGGTTCCATCCGCTGCCAGATCCACTCCCAGATATCTAGAACACTTCACTTCCTCCAGTTTTTCTCCATTCAAACTCACCTCCCAATTGACTTGACCCTCAACCCTACTGTACCTAATAACCTTGCTCTTATTCACATTCCTCTTAACTTTCTTCTTCCACACACTTTACCAAACTCAGTCACCAGCTTCTGCAGTTTCTCACATGAATCAGCCACCAGCGCTGTATCGAGACAGACTTCCCCAGAACTTTTTTAAAGGGAAGTAAATGTTTATAGTTGTGTTATGGAGTGATAGTTTTCATGCATGGTGTTTGACAAGAAAATAGTGAAATTGGAGAAAAAATGTAGCTTAGACATTGAAGCTTATTGATACAGTGGTTAAATTGATGAGAACTGCTATTGACGTTTGTGTAAATAAATTTACATTTCCTTTTCCATAGCCAGAGGTTGAACCATTATGTGACATTCATTTTTTTTCATTCATTTCAAGCTAGAAGTTTCAGTTTTCTAAATTGTTTCTTACATTTTTCATATGTATATATATGTATGTGGTGTGTGTGTGTTATGTGCGTATGTGTGTGTATGTGTGTGTGTTGTATATTATATATATATGTATATTATCCTGGGGATAGGGGTGAAAGAATTATTTTTTTTTTCTTCAACCACGATTCCTCGCGTGTCGTAGGAAAGCGACTAGAGGGGACGGGAGCGGGGGGCCGAAATCCTCCCCTCCTTGTATTAACTTTCTAAAATGGGAAACAGAAGAAGGAGTCACGCGGGGAGTGCTCATCCTCCTCGAAGGCTCAGAGTGGGGTGCCTAAATGTGTGTGGATGTAACCAAGATGTGAAAAAAGGAGAGATAGGTAGTATGTTTGAGGAAAGGAACCTGGATGTTTTGGCTCTGAGTGAAACGAAGCTCAAGGGTAAAGGGGAAGAGTGGTTTGGGAATGTCTGGGAGTAAAGTCAGGGGTTAGTGAGAGGACAAGAGCAAGGGAAGGAGTAGCAATACTCCTGAAACAGGAGTTGTGGGAGTATGTGATAGAATGTAAGAAAGTAAATTCTCGATTAATATGGGTAAAATGAAAGTTGATGGAGAGAGGTGGGTGATTATTGGTGCATATGCACCTGGGCATGAGAAGAAAGATCATGAGAGGCAAGTGTTTTGGGAGCAGCTGAATGAGTGTGTTAGTGGTTTTGATGCACGAGACCGGGTTATAGTGATGGGTGATTTGAATGCAAAGGTGAGTAATGTGGCAGTTGAGGGAATAATTGGTATACATGGGGTGTTCAGTGTTGTAATGGAAATGGTGAAGAGCTTGTAGATTTATGTGCTGAAAAAGGACTGATGATTGGGAATACCTGGTTTAAAAGCGAGATATACATAAGTATACTTATGTAGTAGGAGAGATGGCCAGAGAGCGTTATTGGATTACGTGTTAATTGACAGGCGTGCGAAAGAGAGACTTTTGGATGTTAATGTGCTGAGAGGTGCAACTGGAGGGATGTCTGATCATTATCTTGTGGAGGCTAAGGTGAAGATTGTATGGGTTTTCAGAAAAGAGAGTGAATGTTGGGGTGAAGAGGGTGGTGAGAGTAAGTGAGCTTGGGAAGGAGACTGTGTGAGGAAGTACCAGGAGAGACTGAGTACAGAATGGAAAAAGGTGAGAACAATGGAAGTAAGGGGAGTGGGGGAGGAATGGGATGTATTTAGGGAATCAGTGATGGATTGCGCAAAAGATGCTTGTGGCATGGAGAGAGTGGGAGGTGGGTTGATTAGAAAGGGTAGTGAGTGGTGGGATGAGAAGTAAGAGTATTAGTGAAAGAGAAGAGAGAGGCATTTGGACGATTTTTGCAGGGAAAAAATGCAATTGAGTGGGAGATGTATAAAAGAAAGAGACAGGAGGTCAAGAGAAAGGTGCAAGAGGTGAAAAAAAGGGCAAATGAGAGTTGGGGTGAGAGACTATCAGTAAATTTTAGGGAGAATAAAAAGATGTTCTGGAAGGAGGTAAATAGGGTGCGTAAGACAAGGGAGCAAATGGGAACTTCAGTGAAGGGCGTAAATGGGGAGGTGATAACAAGTAGTGGTGATGTGAGAAGGAGATGGAATGAGTATTTTGAAGGTTTGTTGAATGTGTCTGATGACAGAGTGGCAGATATAGGGTGTTTTGGTCGAGGTGGTGTGCAAAGTGAGAGGATTAGGGAAAATGATTTGGTAAACAGAGAAGAGGTAGTAAAAGCTTTGCGGAAGATGAAAGCCGGCAAGGCAGCAGGTTTGGATGGTATTGCAGTGGAATTTATTAAAAAAGGGGGTGACTGTATTGTTGACTGGTTGGTAAGGTTATTTAATGTATGTATGACTCATGGTGAGGTGCCTGAGGATTGGCGGAATGCGTGCATAGTGCCATTGTACAAAGGCAAAGGGGATAAGAGTGAGTGCTCAAATTACAGAGGTATAAGTTTGTTGAGTATTCCTGGTAAATTATATGGGAGGGTATTGATTGAGAGGGTGAAGGCATGTACAGAGCATCAGATTGGGGAAGAGCAGTGCGGTTTCAGAAGTGGTAGAGGATGTGTGGATCAGGTGTTTGCTTTGAAGAATGTATGTGAGAAATACTTAGAAAAGCAAATGGATTTGTATGTAGCATTTATGGATCTGGAGAAGGCATATGATAGAGTTGATAGAGATGCTCTGTGGAAGGTATTAAGAATATATGGTGTGGGAGGCAAGTTGTTAGAAGCAGTGAAAAGTTTTTATCGAGGATGTAAGGCATGTGTACGTGTAGGAAGAGAGGAAAGTGATTGGTTCTCAGTGAATGTAGGTTTGCGGCAGGGGTGTGTGATGTCTCCATGGTTGTTTAATTTGTTTATGGATGGGGTTGTTAGGGAGGTAAATGCAAGAGTCCTGGAAAGAGGGGCAAGTATGAAGTCTGTTGGGGATGAGAGAGCTTGGGAAGTGAGTCAGTTGTTGTTCGCTGATGATACAGCGCTGGTGGCTGATTCATGTGAGAAACTGCAGAAGCTGGTGACTGAGTTTGGTAAAGTGTGTGGAAGAAGAAAGTTGAGAGTAAATGTGAATAAGAGCAAGGTTATTAGGTACAGTAGGGGTGAGGGTCAAGTCAATTGGGAGGTGAGTTTGAATGGAGAAAAACTGGAGGAAGTGAAGTGTTTTAGATATCTGGGAGTGGATCTGTCAGCGGATGGAACCATGGAAGCGGAAGTGGATCATAGGGTGGGGGAGGGGGCGAAAATTTTGGGAGCCTTGAAAAATGTGTGGAAGTCGAGAACATTATCTCGGAAAGCAAAAATGGGTATGTTTGAGGGAATAGTGGTTCCAACAATGCTGTATGGTTGCGAGGCGTGGGCTATGGATAGAGATGTGCGCAGGAGGATGGATGTGCTGGAAATGAGATGTTTGAGGACAATGTGTGGTGTGAGGTGGTTTGATCGAGTAAGTAACGTAAGGGTAAGAGAGATGTGTGGAAATAAAAAGAGCGTGGTCGAGAGAGCAGAAGAGGGTGTTTTGAAATGGTTTGGGCACATGGAGAGAATGAGTGAGGAGAGATTGACCAAGAGGATATATGTGTCGGAGGTGGAGGGAACGAGGAGAAGAGGGAGACCAAATTGGAGGTGGAAAGATGGAGTGAAAAAGATTTTGTGTGATCGGGGCCTGAACATGCAGGAGGGTGAAAGGAGGGCAAGAAATAGAGTGAATTGGAGTCATGTGGTATACAGGGGTTGACGTGCTGTCAGTGGATTGAAGCAAGGCATGTGAAGCGTCTGGGGTAAACCATGGAAAGCTGTGTAGGTATGTATAGTTGCGTGTCTGGACGTGTGTATGTACATGTGTATGGGGGGGGGGGGTTGGGCCATTTCTTTCGTCTGTTTCCTTGCGCTACCTCGCAAACGCGGGAGACAGCGACAAAGTATAAAAAAAAAAAAAAAAAAAAAAAAAAAAAAAAATATATATATATATATATATATATATATATATATATATATATATATGACAGCACGTCAACCCCGGTATACCACATCGCTCCAATTCACTCTATTCCTTGCCCTCCTCTCACCCTCCTGCATGTTCAGGCCCCGATCACACAAAATCTTTTTCACTCCATCTTTCCACCTCCAATTTGGTCTCCCTCTTCTCCTTGTTCCCTCCATCCATCCTCCTGCGCACAACTCTATCCATAGCCCACGCCTCGCATCCATACAACATTGTTGGAACCACTATTCCTTCAAACATACCCATTTTTGCTTTCCGAGATAATGTTCTCGACTTCCACACATTCTTCAAGGCCCCCAGAATTTTCGCCCCCTCCCCCACCCTATGATCCACTTCCGCTTCCATGGTTCCATCCGCTGCCAGATCCACTCCCAGATATCTAGAACACTTCACTTCCTCCAGTTTTTCTCCATTCAAACTCACCTCCCAATTGACTTGACCCTCAACCCTACTGTACCTAATAACCTTGCTCTTATTCACATTCACTCTTAACTTTCTTCTTCCACACACTTTACCAAACTCAGTCACCAGCTTCTGCAGTTTCTCACATGAATCAGCCACCAGCGCTGTATCATCAGCGAACAACAACTGACTCACTTCCCATATATATATATATATATATATATATATATATATATATATATATATATATATATATATATATATATATATATATATATATATATATATATTTTCTTTCTTTCTTTCAAACTATTCGCCATTTCCCGCATTAGCGAGGTAGCGTTAAGAACAGAGAACTGGGCCTTTGAGGGAATATCCTCACCTGGCCCCCTTCTCTGTTCCTTCTTTTGGAAAATTAATAAAAAAACGAGAGGGGAGGATTTCCAGCCCCCCGCTCCCATATATATATATATATATATATATATATATATATATATATATATATATATATATATATATATATATATATATATATATATATTTTTTTTTTTTTTTTTTTATACTTTGTCGCTGTCTCCCACGTTTGCGAGGTAGCGCAAGGAAACAGACGAAAGAAATGGCCCAACCCCCCCCATACACATGTACATACACACGTCCACACACGCAAATATACATACCTACACAGCTTTCCATGGTTTACCCCAGACGCTTCACATGCCTTGCTTCAATCCACTGACAGCACGTCAACCCCTGTATACCACATGACTCCAATTCACTCTATTTCTTGCCCTCCTTTCACCCTCCTGCATGTTCAGGCCCCGATCACACAAAATCTTTTTCACTCCATCTTTCCACCTCCAATTTGGTCTCCCTCTTCTCCTCGTTCCCTCCACCTCCGACACATATATCCTCTTGGTTAATCTCTCCTCACTCATTCTCTCCATGTGCCCAAACCATTTCAAAACACCCTCTTCTGCTCTCTCAACCACGCTCTTTTTATTTCCACACATCTCTCTTACCCTTACGTTACTTACTCGATCAAACCACCTCACACCACACATTGTCCTCAAACATCTCATTTCCAGCACATCCATCCTCCTGCGCACAACTCTATCCATAGCCCACGCCTCGCAACCATACAACATTGTTGGAACCACTATTCCCTCAAACATACCCATTTTTGCTTTCCGAGATAATGTTCTCGACTTCCACACATTTTTCAAGGCTCCCAAAATTTTCGCCCCCTCCCCCACCCTATGATCCACTTCCGCTTCCATGGTTCCATCCGCTGACAGATCCACTCCCAGATATCTAAAACACTTCACTTCCTCCAGTTTTTCTCCATTCAAACTTACCTCCCAATTGACTTGACCCTCAACCCTACTGTACCTAAAAACCTTGCTCTTATTCACATTTACTCTTAACTTTCTTCTTTCACACACTTTACCAAACTCAGTCACCAGCTTCTGCAGTTTCTCACATGAATCAGCCACCAACGATGTATAATCAGCGAACAACAACTTACTCACTTCCCAAGCTCTCTCATCCACAATAGACTGCATACTTGCCCCTCCAAAACTCTTGCATTCACCTCCCTAACAACCCCATCCATAAACAAATTAAACAACCATGGAGACATCACACACACCTGCCGCAAACCTACATTCACTGAGAACCAACCACTTTCCTCTCTTCCTACACGGACACATGCCTTACATCCTCGATAAAAAACTTTTCACTGCTTCTAACAACTTGCCTCCCACACCATATATTCTTAATACCTTCCACAGAGCATCTCTATCAACTCTATCATATGCCTTCTCCAGATCCATAAATGCTACATACAAATCCATTTGCTTTTCTAAGTATTTCTCACATACATTCTTCAAAGCAAACACCTGATCCACACATCCTCTATCACTTCTGAAACCACATTGCTCTTCCCCAATCTGATGCTCTGTACATGCCTTCACCCTCTCAATCAATACCCTCCCATATAATTTACCAGGAATACTCAACAAACTTATACCTCTGTAATTTGAGCACTCACTCTTATCCCCTTTGCCTTTGTACAATGGCACTATGCAAGCATTCCGCCAATCCTCAGGCACCTCACCATGAATCATACATACATTAAATAACCTTACCAACCAGACAACAATACAGTCACCCCCTTTTTGAATAATTTCCACTGCAATGCCATCCAACCCCGCTGCCTTGCCGGCTTTCATCTTCTTCAAAGCTTTTACTACCTCTTCTCTGTTCACTCAATCATTTTCCCTAACCCTCTCTCTTTGCACACCACCTCGATCAAAACACCCTATATCTGCCACTCTATCATCAAACACATTCAACAAACCTTCAAAATTCTCGCTCCATCTCCTTCTCACATCACCACTGCTTGTTATCACCTCCCCATTAGCCCCCTTCACTGAAGTTCCTATTTGTTCCCTTGTCTTACGCACTTTATTCACCTCCTTCCAATATATCTTTTTATTCTCCCTAAAATTTAATGATACTCTCTCACCCCAACTCTCATTTGTCCTCTTTTTCACCTCTTGCACCTTTCTCTTGACCTCCTGCCTCTTTCTTTTATACATCTCCCACTCATTTGAATTGTTTCCCTGCAAAAATCGTCCTAATGCCTCTCTCTTCTCTTTCACTAATGATCTTACTTCTTCATCCCACCATTCACTACCCTTTCTAATCTGCCCACCTCCCACTCTTCTCATGCCACAAACATCTTTTGCGTAAGCCGTCACTGCTTCCCTAAATACATCCCATTCCTCCCCCACTCCCCTTACCTCCTTTGTTCTCACCTTTTTCCATTCTGTACTCAGTCTCTCTTGGTACTTCCTCACACACACACGCACACACACACACACACACACACATATATATATATATATATATATATATATATATATATATATATATATATATATTATCCCTGGGGATAGGGGATTAAGAATACTTCCCACGTGTTCCCTGCGTGTCGTAGAATTCGACTAAAAGGGGAGGGAGCGGGGGGATGGAAATCTCCCCTCTCGTTTTTTTTTTTTTAATTTTTCCAAAAGAAGGAACAGAGGGGGCCAGGTGAGGATATTCCAAAAAAAGCCCAGTCCTCTGTTCTTAACGCTACCTCGCTAACGCGGGAAATGGCGAATACTTTAAAAGAAAGAAAAAGAATGATATGAAATATGCAAACCTCTAACAGCCAGGCTCGTACCCGGGACCCCTGTATGGCAGACGGGAGTGTTACAGATAGGATACGATCATAAGCTAGTGGTAGTGCTCCCGACTGCTACCCAGGGGTCCCGGGTTCGATCCTGGCTGTTGGAGGTTTGTATGTTATATGGAAATGAGCGTTCATATACACTGCATTCGTATATATGTATGTATATATATATATATATATATATATATAGAGAGAGAGAGAGAGAGAGAGAGGGAGAATACTATATATTTAGATAGATAAATGATACGTTTCTGGCTGTTTTCTCAATTTCCACCAATCAGCTAACTTTACATATTTCTTTTTTTTCACTAAGATAAGCATTGTCTTATTACGTCAGTGTGGAGCATGGCAACAGTATGGTGAGGGAGAGACTCTGATCTCCGCTTTGTTAGTTCATTCTTCAGCATAATAAGTTAGACAGGATCTGTCTGTACTTATGCTTCCCTCCAGCTTGACCGAAAGATGATCAGCAGCAATTTCTTCTACTCACACTCCAGCAGTCAACACCTGTCTAGACTCTACACCCACAGACCACCATCCAGCAGTAACCAAGACCCACAGACCACCATCCACCTCAACCAAGACCCGCACACCACCATCCATCAGCAACCAAGACCCACACACCACCATCCACCTCAACCAAGACCCACACACCACCATCCACCTCAACCAAGACCCACACACCACCATCCACCTCAACCAAGACCCACACACCACCATCCACCTCAACCAAGACCCACACACCACCATCCACCTCAACCAAGACCCACACACCACCATCCACCTCAACCAAGACCCACACACCACTATCCACCTCAACCATGACCCACAGACCACCATCCACCTCAACCATGACCCAGAGACCAGAACTCACAAACCATCACTTAGTAGCTGTCGTAAGCCACGAACACTCGGCCAACAACAATAACTTGTACATAACAACATCAGGAAACATCCAGGAAGGAGGCAACTCCAACTGCGACACATTTATTGTGCGTCCAAAGTCCCTCCACCCGTCACCCACTCTGGCTTGATGTGACCTGCCCGGGTGGGTGAATGGCGTCCTTCCTTACATTGTTTCCCGATATAATTCCTCAGATACAGTGGTCGTTATCACAGGGTCAGGTGATCACTTCCCTGACCTGACCCTGGGAGAGAGAGAGAGAGAGAGAGAGAGAGAGAGAGAGAGAGAGAGAGAGAGAGAGAGAGAGAGAGAGAGAGAGAGAGAGAGGGAAGTCTGTTCGCGCGTGCTGGCTCGATAGCGTCCTCTTCTGTGGCCTGTGTGGTAGCTTTGGTGTGGATGGTTTCTGATGGTTGTGTTAGGCGCTTTATTGAAGTACATCTTAGTTCGAATGGTTTCTTTTGGCTCTGTTGTGGCGTCTGTGTTAGTACCTGTTGGTTCTAACAGTTTCTGTCGGCTCTGTTATAGAGTGTGTGGCGGTCTCTAGTGATCCTGGTTTTAACATAGTTACTATATACAGGTCTTCTCAGTAGATGCGTTTGTACTTCAGAACTTAAGAGAAAACTATCAAGATAAAAATCCACGTTCAAGATGAAGTGTTGTAATGTGGAGGTGAAGGATATGTATCTATAGATTAAGTTTTATGTTAAACAACTAAATAATCATCTTTAGAATCTGTGCAAATTTCTCGCAATAGAATCTGTAAAAAGTTGAATTTTTTACTCTTGACTCACAAACATAAGCAAACGTTATTGTTCATTAATATGATCAGATTATCATCCAGTGAGGTTGTAAAACTGTGTCAACTTGGTGATGGAAGACGAACTCAGGAACTTGATAGAATAATGACTAAACGTTGTATCTTGTTGACTCAAACATCAGGATCAGACCTGAGCAGCCCAGAAGCGCACGCATGATACATCTTACCGTCAGCTACGTACAATGATGTTTCTCTCTGTGTGTGGACAGTAGACGGTCCGCGCCAACCTGGAACCTTATCCAAATTTCTGCTCGGTAGCGTTAACTTCAGGAGACCAGATTAAAGGAAGATTTCTGTGATGAGCCTGACTGTCTGCCTACCTGTCTGTCTGTCTGTCTGTCTGTCTGTCTGTCTGTCTGTCTGTCTGTCTGTCTGTCTCCCAATAATCCTACAACAACACCTGAGACTCAGAGGTAATCTCACAGTTCCCTCCTGGATCACAGAGAAGTTCCTGTGGTCTTCCTGTCACAATACAGTGTTCCTGTGGTCTTCCTGTCACAATACAGTGTTCCTGTGGTCTTCCTGTCACAATACAGTGTTCCTGTGGTCTTCTTGTCACAATACAGTCTTCCTGTAGTCTTCTTGTCACAATACAGTGTTCCTGTGATCTTCCTGTCATAATACAGTGTTCCTGTGGTCTTCCTGTCACAATACAGTGTTCCTGTGGTCTTCCTGTCACAATACAGTGTTCCTGTGGTCTTCCTGTCACAATACAGTGTTCCTGTGGTCTTCCTGTCACAATACAGTGTTCCTGTGGTCTTCCTGTCACAATACAGTGTTCCTGTGGTCTTCCTGTCACAATACAGTGTTCCTGTGGTCTTCCTGTCACAATACAGTGTTCCTGTGGTCTTCCTGTCACAATACTGTGTTCCTGTGGTCTTCCTGTCACAATACAGTGTTCCTGTGGTCTTCTTGTCACAATACAGTCTTCCTGTAGTCTTCTTGTCACAATACAGTGTTCCTGTGATCTTCCTGTCACAATACAGTGTTCCTGTGGTCTTCCTGTCACAATACAGTGTTCCTGTGGTCTTCCTGTCACAATACAGTGTTCCTGTGGTCTTCCTGTCACAATACAGTGTTCCTGTGGACTTCTTGTCATAATGCAGTGTTCCTGTGGTCTTCCTGTCACAATACAGTGTTTCTGTGGTCTTCCTGTCACAATACAGTGTTCCTGTGATCTTCCTGTCAAAATACAGTGTTCCTGTGGTCTTCTTGTCACAATACAGTGTTCCTGTGGTCTTCCTGTCACAATGCAGTGTTCCTGTGGTCTTCTTGTCACAATACAGTGTTCCCGTGGTCTTCCTGTCACAATACAGTGTTCCTGTGGTCTTCTTGTCACAATACAGTGTTCCTGTGGTCTTCCTGTCACAATACAGTGTTTCTGTGGTCTTCCTGTCACAATACAGTGTTCCCGTGGTCTTCCTGTCACAATATAGTGTTCCTGTGGTCTTCTTGTCACAATACAGCGTTCCTGTGGTCTTCTTGTCACAATACAGTGTTCCCGTGGTCTTCCTGTCACAATATAGTGTTCCTGTGGTCTTCTTGTCACAATACAGTGTTCCTGTGGTCTTCCTGTTACAATACAGTGTTCCTGTGGTCTTCCTGTCACAATACAGTGTTCCTGTGGTCTTCTTGTCACAATACAGTGTTCCTGTAGTCTTCTTGTCACAATACAGTGTTCCTGTGGTCTTCTTGTCACAATATAGTGTTCCTGTAGTCTTCTTGTCACAATACAGTGTTCCTGTGGTCTTCTTGTCACAATACAGTGTTCCTGTGGTCTTCCTGTCACAATACAGTGTTCCTGTGGTCTTCCTGTCACAATTCAGTGTTCCTGAGGTCTTCCTGTCAAAATACAGTGTTCCTGTGGTCTTCTTGTCACAATACAGTGTTCCTGTGGTCTTCCTGTCACAATACAGTGTTCCTGTGGTCTTCCTGTCACAATACAGTGTTCCTATGGTCTTCCTGTCACAATACAGTGTTCCTGTGGTCTTCCTGTCACAATACAGTGTTCCTGTGGTCTTCCTGTCACAATACAGTGTTCCTGTGGTCTTCCTGTCGCAATACAGGGTTCCTGTGGTCTTCCTTGCAGGATGGTCTCTCGGCAGCACCAGGGTTAAGCTGCTCTGGGACTCTGTCTTGTCCCAGTGTTACAACTTGCCTCAACTAATTTGACATTTTCTAGACCAAGTCGTCTACACAGTCCTGCTCTGCCAGATTTTCAGTCTCCTTCACAAGTTGGCTCTTCTAAAGTTTACTGATTTTCTTGACGTATTATCTTATCTTTCTTATTATCTCCATTTCGTTGTCTTATGAATCTTATATAAACTTATCAATTACACTTATTATGTCTTCCTTGAAAACTAACTTTCACAAGTTTGTTTCTCATCACTGGCTCTTGGTGTTCTTCTCATCCACCTCTTCATATTCCACGTTCACTTCTTTAGATATTGCTCACACCCACCTCTCTATATTGCTCACACCCACCTCTCTATATTGCTCACACCCATCTCTCTATATTCCTCACACCCATCTCTCTATATTCCTCACACCCATCTCTCTATATTCCTCACACTTATTTAGATATTCCTATCCCCTTCCTTCCATATTTCTTCATCCTTCCCTCCATATTCCTCTTATCCTTCCATCTCATCCTTCCCTCTGTATGCCTCTCATCCTTCCCTCACATGCCTCTCATCCTTCCCTCTGCATGCCTCTCATCCTTCCCTCTGCATGCCTCTCATCCTTCCCTCTGTATGCCTCTCATCCTTCCCTCACATGCCTCTCATCCTTCCCTCTGCATGCCTCTCATCCTTCCCTCTGTATGCCTCTCATCCTTCCCTCTGCATGCCTCTCATCCTTCCCTCTGCATGCCTCTCATCCTTCCCTCTGCATGCCTCTCATCCTTCCCTCACATGCCGTTGGCCTGCCTCCGGTTGGTCCCTGCATGATATCCTTCACGTAAAGAAGTCCTGTAGTTTGTGGTCCACTTAGCCTCTTAAGCTCCCTCATTAGCTCGCTAGAGATGTAATCTCATCTCTAATTTTCTGTCCTTAATTACCGTACGAGACTTGGCCAGGCATGAGACCTTTACATCCCCAGCCTCACTTGTGACCTCAGTCAGACCTCACACCCTAACACTGGCCGCTGGGTCAGGTGGGTCAGCCTGGGTCACGAGGGTTGTGTCCCAGGCTGACACGTTGACATACTGTGGTGACCTATGTTGGTGGGGTTACTGTGTGTGAGCCCCGAGGTCATGACCTTATCCTCGGACTCATCCTACAAGTTGTGAACCATCAATATCTTCTCCACATATTGTGTTGTATCATTTCTCAGCAAGTTGACGGAAGACGGGAAGTGTTTGTGTACCTGAAACGTCTTACGTATCTCAAGGATAAAGTGAAAATAAATATTGAACACCTGATTTACATCTGACGAAACAAAACGTTGGAACGATGTGGTATACCGGGGTCGACGTGCTGTCAGTGCATTGAAACAGGGCATGTGAAGCGTCTGGGGTAAACCATGGAAAGTCTTGTGGGGCCTGGATGTGGAAAGGGAGCTGTGGATTCGGTGCATTATTACATGACAGCTAGAGACTGAGTGTGAACGAATGTGGCCTTTGTTGTCTTTTCCTAGTGGTACCTCGCATGCATGCGGGGGGAGGAGGTTGTCATTTCATTTGTGGCGGGGTTGCGACGGGAGACAGCAACAGAGTATAATAAAAAAAAGAAAGAAAAAAAAAGATATATATATATATATATATATATATATATATATATATATATATTTATATATTTATATATTTATAAATATATATTCATTTAAATATTCATTTATATATTTATCCTGGCAAAGTTTGGCGGATGGTCGTGATCATATAATGGAAGAGAAAACAATGCAGTTCGAAGCTGAACAAACTTTTTTCTGAAGCTTTAGAGCTTAGCTTCAGCTTAGGGTAATTACCGCAAGATTTGTAACGGTAAACTTGCTGGGTTGTGACCTAGTTGGTAATGCTGGTAATAAAGGCTCAACTCTCTCAAGATGTTCTTTCCGAAGACCAGAAAAAACCCCGAGTATTATAGCAACATTACCTTCCCTGCAACTTCCATTCATGCAAACTGTTCTTACAACACGTGAAGGTCATTTATCATATATATATATATATATATATATATATATATATATATATATATATATATATATATATATATATATATATATATATATTGGAAAGGATCACAATTTTGAGCAACAATATTACTATAAAGAATATCTTAATCAGGAATTCACCAGAAAATTCTCTTGGATGCATCTATAAAGTGCCATGTGGAAATTGTGATAAATTTTATGCTGGTCAGACTGGTAAGGATCTTTCTGTTAGACTCAAGCAACATAAATATGGTATAAGAACGGGACAAGAACGAATGCCTTGTTTAATTACGTTAAAAACTATGATCATTGTATTGACTGGAGTAATGCCATCTCAGTTGTTAATTCTAACTCTATTACCAAGAGAAATATCATTGAATCTTCTATCATTAAGTACACAAAGAATTATAATCTTAATATTAGTGATGGTCTATACAAATTAGATTACTTTATTGTTGATAATATTTGTAAAATGATAAGTTTGTGTACGCTCGTTGTATCTTTTGGACGATCACATGTTTACCAAATGGGGTCCTAGCTTCGTCTCTTCGATGTATATCAACTGACTTTTATTTCTCTCTTTTGTCTCCCCTGATGATGTGATTTTACACGAAAGTGCACTTGGGAACTTATCGTGTTTCATTTTCCCCGTGGACTCAGAGGAACATAGGTGTATATATCTTTCTTTTCTTTTAAACTATTTGCCATTTTCCGCGTTAGCGAGGTAGCGTTAAGAACAGAGGACTGGGCCTTTTTTGGAATATCCTCACCTGGCCCCCTCTGTCCCTTCTTTTGGAAAATTAAAAAAAAAACGAGATGGGAGGATTTCCAGCCCCCCGCTCCCTCCCCTTTTAGTCGCCTTCTACGACACGCAGGGATTACGTGGGAAGTATTCTTAATCCCCTATCCCCAGGGATAATGTGTATATATATATATATATATATATATATATATATATATATATATATATATATATATATATATATATATATATATATATGTATATATATATGTACATATATATATATATATATATATATATATATATATATATATATATATATATATATATATATATATATATATATATATATATATATGTATATATATATATACATATATATATATATATATATATATATATATATATATATATATATATATATATATATATATATATATATATATATATATATATATATATATATATATAGAAACCCTCCCCTCCTTGTATTTTAACTTTCTAAAAGGGGAAACAGAAGAAGGAGTCCTCGAAGGCTCAGATTGGGGTGTCTAAATGTGTGTGGATATAACCAAGATGAGAAAAAAGGAAAGATAGGTAGGATGTTTGAGGAAAGGCACCTAGATGTTTTGGCTCTGAGTGAAACGAAGCTTAAGGGTAAAGGGGAAGAGTGGTTTGGGAATGTCTTGGGAGTAAAGTCAAGGGTTAGTGAGAGGACAAGAGCAAGGGAAGGAGTAGCACTACTCCTGAAACAGGAATGGTGGTAGTATGTGATAGAGTGTAAGAAAGTAAACTCTAGATTGATATGGGTAAAATTGAAAGTGGATGGAGAGAGATGGGTGATTATTGGTGCATATGCACCTGGGCATGAGAAGAAAGATCATGAGAGGCAAGTGTTTTGGGAGGAACTGAATGAGTGTGTTAATGGTTTTGATGCACGAGACCGGGTTATAGTAATGGGTGATTTGAATGCAAAGGTGAGTAATGTGGCAGTTGAGGGAATAATTGGTATACATGGGGTGTTCAGTGTTGTAAATGGAAATGGTGAAGAGCTTGTAGATTTATGTGCTGAAAAAGGACTGGTAATTGGGAATAACTGGTTTAAAAAGAGAGATATACATAAGCATACGTATGTAAGTAGGAGAGATGGCCAGAGAGCATTACTGAATTACGAGTAAATTGATAGGCGCGAGAAAGAGAGACTTTTGGATGTTAATGTGCTGAGAGGCGCAACTGGAGGGATTGCTGATCATTATCGTGTGGAGGCGAAGGTGAAGATTTGTAGAGGTTTCGGAAAAGAAGAGAGAATGTTGGGGTGAAGAGAGTGGTGAGAGTAAGTGAGCTTGGGAAGGAGAATTGTGTGAGGAAGTACCAGGAGAGACTGAGTGCAGAATGGGAAAAGGTGAGAACAAAGTAGGTAAGGGGAGTGGGGGAGGAATGGCATGTATTTAGGGAAGCAGTGATGGCTTGCGCAAAAGATGCTTGTGGCATGAGAAGCGTGGGAGGTAGGCAGATTAGAGAGGGTAGTGAGTGGTGAGATGAAGAAGTAAGATTATTAGTGAAAGAGAGGAGAGAGGAATTTGGACAATTTTTGCAGGGAAATAATGCAAATGAGTGGGAGATGTATAAAATAATGAGGCAGGAGGCCAACAGAAAGGTGCAAGAGGTGAAAAAGAGGGCAAATGAGAGTTGGGATGAGAGAGTATCATTAAATTTTGGAGAGAATAAAAAGATGTTTTGGAAGGAGGTAAATAGGGTGCGTAAGACAACGGAACGAATGGAAACTTCAGTGAAGGGGGCTAATGGGGAGGTGATAATAAGTAGTGGAGATCTGAGAAGGAGATGGAGTGAGTATTTTGAAGGTTTGTTGAATGTGTTTGATGATAGAGTGGCAGATATAGGGTGTTTTGTTCGAGCTGGTGTGCAAAGTGAGAGGGTTAGGGAAAATGATTTGGTAAACAGAGAAGAGGTAGTAAAAGCTTTGTGGAAGATGAAAGCCGGCAAGGCAGCGGGTTTGGATGGTATTGCAGTGGAATTTATCAAAAAAAGGGGTGACTGTATTGTTGACTGGTTGGTGAGGTTATTCAATGTATGTATGGTTCATGGTGAGGTGTCTGAGGATTGGCGGAATGCATGCATAGTGCCATTGTGCAGTGGCAAAGGCGACAAAGGTGAGTGCTCAAATTACAGAGGTGTAGGTTTGTTGAGTATTCCTGGTAAATTATATGGGAGGGTATTGATTGAGAGGGTGAAGGCATGTACAGAGCATCAAATTGGGGAAGAGCAGTGTGGTTTCAGAAGATGTAGATGATGTGTGGATCAGGTGTTTGATTCGAAGAATGTATGTGAGAAATACTTAGAAAAGCAAATGGATTTGTATGTAGCATTTATGGATCTGGAGAGGGCATATGATAGAGTTGATAGAGATGCTATGTGGAAGGTATTAAGAATATATGGTGTGGGAGGCAAGTTGTTAGAAGCAGTGAAAAGTTTTTATCGAGGATGTAAGGCATGTGTACGTGTAGGAAGAGAGGAAAGTGATTAGTTCTCAGTGAATGTAGGTTTGGAGTGAAAAGGATTTTGAGTTTTTTTTGAGGTTTTCAGAAAAGAAGAGAGAATGTTGGGGTGAAAAGAGTGGTGAGAGTAAGCGAACTTAGAAGGAGACTTGTGTGAGGAAGTACCAGGATAGACTGAGTATAGAATGGAAAAAGGTGAGAGCAAAGGACGTAAGGGAAGTGGGGGAGGAATAGGATGTATCTAATGAAGCAGTGATGGTTTGCGCAAAAGATGCTTGTTGCATGAGATGCATGGGAGGTGGGCAGATTAGTAAGGGTAGTGAGTGGTGGGATGAAGAAGTGAGATTATTAGTGAAAGACAAGAGAGAGGAATTTGGACAACTTTTTGCAGGGAAATAATGCAAATGAGTGAGAGATGTATAAAAGTAAGAGGCAGGAGGTCAAGAGAAAGGTGCAAGAAGTGAAATAGGGCAAATGAGAATTGGGGTGAGAGAGTATCAATAAATCTTAGGGAGAATAAAAAGATGTTTTGGAAGGAGGTAAATAAGGTGCGTAAGACAATGGAACAAATAGGAATCTTAGTGAAGAGGGTCTGATTGGGAGGGGATAACAAGTAGTGGTGATGTGAGAAGGAGATGGAGCGAGTATTTTGAAGGTTTGTTGAATGTGTTTGATGATAGAGTGGCAGATGTAGGGTGTTTTGGTCGAGGTGGTGTGCAAAGTGAGACGGTTAGGGAAAATGATTTAGTAAACAGAGAAGAGGTAGTAAAAGCTTTGCGGAAGATGAAAGCCGTCAAGGCAGCAGGTTTGGATGGTATTGCAGTGGAATTTATTAAAAGAGTCGGTGACTGTATTGTTGACTGGTTGGTAAGGTTATTTAATGTATGTATGATTCATGGTGAGGTGCCTGAGATTGGCGGAATGCTTGCATAGTGCCATTGTACACAGGCAAAGGGGATAAGAGTGAGTGCTCAAATTACAGAGGTATAAGTTTGTTGAGTATTCCTGGTAAATTATACGGGAGGGTATTGATTGAGAGGGTGAAGGCATGTACAGAGCATCAGATTGTGGAAGAGCAGTGTGGTTACAGAAGTGGTAGAGGATATGTGGATCAGGTGTTTGCTTTGAAGAATGTATGTGAGAAATTCTTAGAAAAGGAAATGGATTTGTATGTAGCATTTATAGATCTGGAGAAGGCATATGATAGAGTTTATAGAGATGCTCTGTGGAAGGTACTAAGAATATATGGTGTGGGAGGCAAGTTGTTAGAAGCAGTGAAAAGTTTTTATCGAGGATGTAAGGCATGTGTACGTGTAGGAAGAGAGGAAAGTGATTGGTTCTCAGTGAATGTAGGTTTGCGGCAGGGGTGTGTGATGTCTCCATGGTTGTTTAATTTGCTTATGGATGGGGTTGTTAGTGAGGTGAATGCAAGAGTTTTGGAAAGAGGGGCAAGTATGCAGTCTGTTGTGGATGAGAGAGCTTGGGAAGTGAGTCAGTTGTTGTTCACTGATGATACAGCGCTGGTGTCTGATTCATGTGAGAAACTGCAGAAGCTGGTGACTGAGTTTGGTAAAGTGTGTGAAAGAAAAAGTTAAGAGTAAATGTGAATAAGAGCAAGGTTATTAGGTACAGTAGGGTTGAGGGTCAAGTCAATTGGGAGGTGAGTTTGAATGGAGAAAAAGTGGAGGAAGTAAAGTGTTTTAGAGAACTGGGAATAGATCTGGCAGCGGATGGAACCATGGAAGCTGAAGTAAATTATATATATATATATATATATATATATATATATATATATATATATATATATATATATATATATATATATATATATATTTCATTTATTTTATTATACTTTGTCGCTGTCTCCCGCGTTTGCGAGGTAGCGCAAGGAAACAGACGAAAGAAATGGCCCAACCCCCCCATACACATGTATATACATACGCCCACACACGCAAATATACATACCTACACAGCTTTCCATGGTTTACCCCAGACGCTTCACATGCCTTGATTCAATCCACTGACAGCACGTCAACCCCGGTATACCACATCGCTCCAATTCACTCTATTCCTTGCCCTCCTTTCACCCTCCTGCATGTTCAGACCCCGATCACACAAAATCTTTTTCACTCCATCTTTCCACCTCCAATTTGGTCTCCCTCTTCTCCTCGTTCCCTCCACCTCCGACACATATATCCTCTTGGTCAATCTTTCCTCACTCATTCTCTCCATGTGCCCAAACCACTTCAAAACACCCTCTTCTGCTCTCTCAACCACGCTCTTTTAATTTCAACACATCTCTCTTACCCTTACATTACTCACTCGATCAAACCACCTCACACCACACATTGTCCTCAAACATCTCATTTCCAGCACATCCATCCTCCTGCGCACAACTCTATCCATAGCCCACGCCTCGCAACCATACAACATTGTTGGAACCACTATTCCTTCAAACATACCCATTTTTGCTTTCCGAGATAATGTTCTCGACTTCCACACATTCTTCAAGGCCCCTAGAATTTTCGCCCCCTCCCCCACCCTATGATCCACTTCCGCTTCCATGGTTCCATCCGCTGCCAGATCCACTCCCAGATATCTAAAACACTTCACATCCTCCAGTTTTTCTTCATTCAAACTCACCTCCCAATTGACTTGACCCTCAACCCTACTGTACCTAATAACCTTGCTCTTATTCACATTTACTCTTAACTTTCTTCTTCCACACACTTTACCAAACTCAGTCACCAGCTTCTGCAGTTTCTCACATGAATCAGCCACCAGCGCTGTATCATCAGCGAACAACAACTGACTCACTTCCCAAGCTCTCTCATCCCCAACAGACTTCATACTTGCCCCTCTTTCCAAGACTCTTGCATTCACCTCCCTAACAACCCCATCCATAAACAAATTAAACAACCATGGAGACATCACACACCCCTGCCGCAAACCTACATTCACTGAGAACCAATCACTTTCCTCTCTTCCTACACGTACCCATGCCTTACATCCTCGATAAAAACTTTTCACTGCTTCTAACAACTTTCCTCCCACACCATATATTCTTAATACCTTCCACAGAGCATCTCTATCAACTCTATCATTTGCCTTCTCCAGATCCATAAATGCTACATACAAATCCATTTGCTTTTCTAAGTATTTTTCACATACATTCTTCAAAGCAAACACCTGATCCACACATCCTCTACCACTTCTGAAACCACACTGCTCTTCCCCAATCTGATGCTCTGTACATGCCTTCACCCTCTCAATCAATACCCTCACATATAATTTACCAGGAATACTCAACAAACTTATACCTCTGTAATTTGAGCGCTCACTCTTATCCCCTTTGCCTTTGTACAATGGCACTATGCACGCATTCCGCCAATCCTCAGGCACCTCACCATGAGTCATACATACATTAAATAACCTTACCAACCAGTCAACAATACAGTCACCCCCTTTTTTAATAAATTCCACTGCAATACCATCCAAACCTGCTGCCTTGCCGGCTTTCATCTTCCGCAAAGCTTTCACTACCTCTTCTGTGTTTACCAAATCATTTTCTCTAACCCTCTCACTTTGCACACCACCTCGACCAAAACACCCTATATCTGCCACTCTATCATCAAACACATTCAACAAACCTTCAAAATACTCACTCCATCTCCTTCTCACATCACCACTACTTGTTATCACCTCCCCATTTGCGCCCTTCACTGAAGTTCCCATTTGCTTCCTTGTCTTACACACTTTATTTACCTCCTTCCAGAACATCTTTTTATTCTCCCTAAAATTTAATGATACTCTCTCACCCCAACTCTCATTTGCCCTTTTTTTCACCTCTTGTACCTTTCTCTTGACCTCCTGTCTATTTCTTTTATACATCTCCCACTCAATTGCATTTTTTCCCTGCAAAAATCGTCCAAATGCCTCTCTCTTCTCTTTCACTAATACTCTTACTTCTTCATCCCACCACTCACTACCCTTTCTAATCAACCCACCTCCCACTCTTCTCATGCCACAAGCATCTTTTGCGCAATCCATCACTGATTCCCTAAATACATCCCATTCCTCCCCCACTCCCCTTACTTCCATTGTTCTCACCTTTTTCCATTCTGTACTCAGTCTCTCCTGGTACTTCCTCACACAGGTCTCCTTCCCAAGCTCACTTACTCTCACCACCCTCTTCACCCCAACATTCACTCTTCTTTTCTGAAAACCCATACAAATCTTCACCTTAGCCTCCACAAGATAATGATCAGACATCCCTCCAGTTGCACCTCTCAGCACATTAACATCCAAAAGTCTCTCTTTCGCACGCCTGTCAATTAACACGTAATCCAATAACGCTCTCTGGCCATCTCTCCTACTTACATAAGTATACTTATGTATATCTCGCTTTTTAAACCAGGTATTCCCAATCATCAGTCCTTTTTCAGCACATAAATCTACAAGCTCTTCACCATTTCCATTTACAACACTGAACACCCCATGTATACCAATTATTCCCTCAACTGCCACATTACTCACCTTTGCATTCAAATCACCCATCACTATAACCCGGTCTCGTGCATCAAAACCACTAACACACTCATTCAGCTGCTCTCAAAACACTTGCCTCTCATGATCTTTCTTCTCATGCCCGGGTGCATATGCACCAATAATCACCCACCTCTCTCCATCAACTTTCAGTTTTACCCATATTAATCGAGAATTTACTTTCTTACATTCTATCACACACTCCCACATCTCCTGTTTCAGGAGTATTGCTACTCCTTCCCTTGCTCTTGTCCTCTCACTAACCCCTGACTTTACTCCCCAGACATTCCCAAACCACTCTTCCCCTTTACCCTTGAGCTTCGTTTCACTCAGAGCCAAAACATCCAGGTTCCTTTCCTCAAACATACTACCTATCTCTCCTTTTTTCACATCTTGGTTACATCCACACACATTTAGGCACCCCACTCTGAGCCTTCGAGGAGGATGAGCACTCCCCGCGTGACTCCTTCTTCTGTTTCCCATTTTAGAAAGTTAATACAAGGAGGGGAGGATTTCTGGCCCCCCGCTCCCGTCCCCTCTAGTCGCTTTCTACGACACGCGAGGAATACGTGGGAAGTATTCTTTCACCCCTATCCCCAGGGATATATATATATATATATATATATACATACGAATATATACTTGCTCGCCTTCATCTACTCCCGGCGCCATCGTGCCTCACAGGAAACCAGAAATGCACGAAGGAAAAGAAGGAAGATAACATATACATTCTTGTCTCTTTCCCAACATTTGATCGTCGCTCCCTTCGTCATCGAGGTAGCGCCAGGACACAGACGAAGATATGGAGTAAAGGTAATCTTAAAATCAAGTGTGAGTGTGACGTTCATGGAACTGCTTCCTCCGTCCAGGCAGGCGAAGTGCTGTGAACTAGTGAAGCGTCTGACATTCTTATATCGGGTCTTTGTGATGATGAGATGCTCAAGTAAAACTCCAGTCAGTCCTTTATCCCCGAAGGTTTGGATGAGCTTGGAGTCCACTTCACTGAAAGCGGAACATTTCTTTCTTCTGTGGTAAAAGTCGCTGAAAAACATTTGTAGAAAACACAACAGGTGCTCGAGACCCTCGTGTGCCTCTCACTGGCTTCCATTCCTTGCCTCTCCTCAGGAGAGGTGAACCTGAGCTCGAGCAGAGACACATAATGAACCGCTCAGTTACCATTTCTATAAGTCCATGTGAGGAGAGCGTCTGAGTGAAGTGGGATCAGTATCGTGCAGCTGCTGGGTTAAGGCGACGTGTGTTGTGTGACATCACCAACTTCGTCATGTTTGACCCCACCGACAGTCAAGGCTACGGAAGATAGTGTCAACTGTACCTGAGGGAAACTGACTGTGGATGATGCACTAACCTGACCGTTCCCTACCTACATGTAGACCCATGCCGCATGCACTGCTCCTGCCACTGATGGATGCGAAGGCTCGTTCTCTGGTTGAGGTGGCGACATCAGATGGTTGCTCCGGCCACAGAATAAGAGAAGATGTTGCCGGCAGGAATGGGATTGATGCAGGAGTCTCTTACTGTCTGGCGCACCGAGACACACGAGAGAGGACGGTGGTCTGGCTAGTCCTGGGGATGAACCGGAGACAATATGGTTGAAAGTTTTCTTTTGGTAGTTGAAGACGACCAGGGCAACCACGGAAAGGATTGGCCATCTTCATGACTCGCTTGGGTCGTTCACCATCACATGGTAATGACAGATTTGCTCGTATTGACCCCTGAGGGACCAGGGCTTCATCGGTGCTGATGCCAACAGTGGGAAGGAGAGAACTGGAGGCACAGAATGCTCTTGTTACGTACCTTCCTCGAGGACCCGGACCTATGAGACCTCCTCCGGCGGGAGGGATGTTTCGTTGATAAAAGTATGACCACTTCAGCAGTATTCTGGTCTTCCCACCAGCTCTTAGCCACAGTCAGTTTTGCTAGAAGTAATGTTAAATCTGTTCTGGTGTGAGATGCTGGGTCGGATCATATCATCATAACGTCTTTGTCTTTAACAAACTCAGAGTTGTTGCTGGTGGTGAGGTTGTGACTGCATGATGTCATGGTCTCTGGGGAAACACAGCTGCGGACAGGCGGGTGGGTAGGAGGGACGCTACTGTTGGCAGTTTGGTATTGTATGACTCACAGTGCTAACTGTCTGGTGTTAGTCTACAGTCATGACTGTCTGGGTCATAACTGTCTGGTGTTAGTCTACATCCATGACTGTCTGGTGTTAGTCTACATCCATGACTGTCTGGTGTTAGTCTACAGTCATGACTGTCTGGTGTTAGTCTACAGCTATGACTGTTTGGTGTTAGTGTACATCCATGACTGTCTGGAGTTAGTCTACAGTCATGACTGAGTATCTGGTGTGCAAGTTTACCATTGACAGCTCACATTGTGGATACTAACACTTGGACTACACACAGTTTGATGTACTTGAGTGTGTTATTACAAACTAATTAAGTTGGGGAAAATTGCTTACTATAGAACTGGTTTCTTCGTAGATTTTGATATATCAGTGTCTGTACTGGAGTCTAACACAACCTCATCATACCATTACCTTATCATACCACTCCTCATCACGTAGGAAGAAGGAGGGTCTTGTCATGAGGGTCCCACTCATGACGGTCATGTCAACAGGTATATATGATAATAATACTGGATAACAGATCTATTTCAGTTGAGTCTACACATGTAATACGTGACCCCAGTCCATCATTCTTGGGCACGACGCAGGAGCCCTGTGATGCATCGCTCCACCAGTCCACCTTTTTATGTAAATATTTTCACAATTATCGACATTATGCACGTGACATCTGCATCGTTCTGGTGGTGGGACCAGTAACCACTGTGGCTGACGGGAAAATGTTCATGGCACCATTACTCTATGGTACCACTGGTCTATGGTACCACTGGTCTATGGTACCACTGGTCTCTGGTACCACTGGTCTATGGTACCACTGATCTATGGTACCACTGGTCTCTGTTACCACTGGTCTATGGTACCACTGGTCTCTGGTACCACTGGTCTATAGGGTACCACTGGTGTATGGCATCAGTGGTACCATGAACCGTGATATGGAGATGTGAGTACCATGATCAACTCGTCCGTCAGCTGGACATGGCTGTGAGTCGTTTGAAGTCTGACGTCGCAAGAGGTGGGAATGTGAGTCACCTTCATCATATCATATTCCATGAAAATGTTGCTGGTGTTGAGTCAGTCAGTCAGTCAGTCAGTCAGTCAGTGGTTGGCGGGGAGTGAGGGTATGACCAGCAGGTGTGTGCATGGCTCAAGCCCGGGTTCCATCACTTACATTATACTGAGGATGTGCTCAGCAAGGTGGGCAGGTGGGGCGCCTCAGCGCACATCCTGGGACGTGTCTGGCAGGCCTAGCGTGTGACTGGGTCAGTTCATACATGAGGTTGTGAATTACGTTTCCCTATGAGGATGATCACCAATACCACATCAGAACGTACGGTACTTGAACTTACGTACACATGGTCTGCCTCCATGTGGCACCAGTCACGAGGACAAGTGGCACCAATCACGAGGACATGTGGCACCAGTCACGAGGACATGTGGCACCAGTCACGAGGACATGTGGCACCAGTCACGAGGACATGTGGCACCAGTCACGAGGACATGTGGCACCAATCACGAGGACATGTGGCACCAGTCACGAGGACATGTGGCACCAAGCACGAGGACATGTGGCACCAGTCACGAGGACATGTGGCACCAGTCACGAGGACATGTTTACGATGATGACGGTGTGGGGGGGGGGTCCAACCAAGGGCGGGGGCAGGAGGACATGCCAGGGAGGATGTTTATCCAGACTTGATGTTGACAACATTTCCATGACATGGAAGAGACGACCCAAACCAAGTTTCCCCCAGTGTCTGGGAAGTTTACGTGAGCTGCCAGACGTGTCGTACCTGACGTGTGGTACCTGACGTGTGGTACCTGACGTGCGGTACATGACGTGTGTTACCAGACGTGTGGTACCTGACGTGTGGTACCTGACGTGTGTTACCTGACGTGCGGTACATGACGTGTGTTACCAGACGTGTGGTACCTGATGTGTGGTACCTGACGTGTGGTACCAGACATGTGGTACCTGATGTGTGGTACCAGACGTGCGGTACATGACGTGTGGTATCAGACGTGTGGTACCTGACGTGCGGTACATGACGTGTGGTACCTGACGTGTGGTACCTGACGTGTAGTACCAGACGTGTGGTACCTGACGTGTGGTACCTGACGTGTGGTACCTGATGTGTGGTACCAGACGTGCGGTACATGACGTGTGGTACCTGACGTGTGGTACCTGACGTGTGGTACCTGATGTGTGGTACCAGACGTGCGGTACATGACGTGTGGTACCAGACGTGTTGTACCTGAGATGTGGTACCAGACGTGTGGTACCTGACGAGTGGTATCTGACGTGTGGTACCAGACGTGTGGTACCTGACGTGTGGTACCAGACGTGTTGTACCTGACGTGTGGTACCTGACGTGTGGTACCAGACGTGTGGTACCAGACGTGTGGTACCTGAGATGTGGTACCAGACGTGTGGTACCTGACGTGTGGTACCTGACGTGTGGTACCAGACGTGTGGTACCTGACGTGTGGTACCAGACGTGTTGTACCTGACGTGTGGTACCTGACGTGTGGTACCTGACGTGCGGTACATGACGTGTGGTACCAGACGTGTGGTACCAGACTTGTGGTACCTGAGATATGGTGCCAGACGTGTGGTACCTGACGTGTGGTACCAGACGTGTGGTACCTGACGTGTGGTATCAGACGTGTGGTGCCTGACGTGTGGTACCTGACGTGTGGTACCTGACGTGCGGTACATGACGTGTGGTATCAGACGTGTGGTGCCTGACGTGTGGTACCAGACGTGTGGTACCTGACGTGTGGTATCAGACGTGTTGTACCTGACGTGTGGTACCAGACGTGCAGCACATGACGTGTGGTACCAGACGTGTGGTACCTGACGTGTGGTACCAGACGTGCGGTAAATGACGTGTGGTACCTGACGTGTGGTACCAGACGTGCGGTACATGACGTGTGGTACCTGACGTGTGGTACTTGACGTGTGGTACCAGACGTGCGGTACATGACGTGTGGTACCTGACGTGTGGTACCTGACGTGTGGTACCAGACGTGCGGTACATGACGTGTGGTACCTGACGTGTGGTACCTGACGTGTGGTACCTGACGTGCGGTACATGACGTGTGGTACCTGACGTGTGGTACTTGACGTGTGGTACCAGACGTGCGGTACATGACGTGTGGTACCTGACGTGTGGTACCTGACGTGTGGTACCAGACGTGCGGTACATGACGTGTGGTACCTGACGTGTGGTACCTGACGTGTGGTACCTGACGTGCGGTACATGACGTGTGGTACCTTTACGTGTGGTACCAGACGTGTGGTACCTGACGTGTGGTACCAGACGTGCGGTACATGACGTGTGGTACCTGACGTATGGTACCAGACGTGCGGTACATGACGTGTGGTACCTGACGTGTGGTACCAGACGTGCGGTACATGACGTGTGGTACCTGACGTGTGGTACCTGACGTGTGGTACCAGACGTGCGGTATATGACGTGTGGTACCTGACGTGTGGTACCTGACGTGTGGTACCAGACGTGCGGTACATGACGTGTGGTACCTGACGTGTGGTACCTGACGTGTGGGGCAACTGCAGTGGTCGGTCCAGTCATCCCTTACGGCTGCCCTGCTACAGACTTCACGTGGCCACAGATGATGGAGGAGTCGGTGAAAAAGAGAAAAGCTCATTTTTCAGGATGACATAATTTCCAGATAGATTAAAACGTCAAGAATTATGCTTTACTTTCGTTCTTGTATCTTGTCCAGCACACACACGTTCTTCTTGACCACCAACAAGAGAAAACTCAGAAGAGAAGAAACTGGAAATCTAAACAGAAATTTCTTTCGTGCAGCTAAATTAGAAAATATCGGAAACAGTACACGGGCAGGATTTTCTTGGAACAGAGCGAGAGGAAAACATTTGGGAACCAATAAACTGGAGAGAAATGGATGCTATTAAGAGAAAAATGTTTTCTGGGTTTGTAGATGACTTGAAGAAATGAGTAAGACACAGTGGATGGTTGGGATATGCTGCACACGGCCCATAGGTCTCATGAAACAGCTTAATTGTACACCACAAACAAAATGCATGAACCATATGCATGATGGTGAACCAGAGCATGACGGATGTACTCCAGCTTTCTGGTGACATGATGGTAAAGGGTCAGCATGATGGTGTGTGCACAACATGCTGAGGAAGGGTCAGCATTGAACTACAGGCAGAGTGTAATGCTTCATCAGTAACATAATGCTGAAGCTGCAGCATAGGATGATGAAGCTAGAGAATCTTGAACCTATGATCTGATGATCAAGATGCCACATAATAGTGAATCTAATGTTTTATATTAAAACAAATGAAAGTAAAGCACTAACAAATATAGCGTGGACACATTAATGATAAGATAATGCAGGATTGAGGCTACATCACCAGTGGGAGGCTACATCAACAGTGTGAGGCTACATCACCAGTGTGAGGCTACATCACCAGTGTGAGGCTACATCACCAGTGTGAGGCTACATCACCAGTGTGAGGCTACATCACCAGTGTGAGGCTACATCACCAGTATGAGGCTACATCAACAGTGGGAGGCTACATCACCAGTGTGAGGCTAAATCAACAGTGTGAGGCTACATCACCAGTGTGAGGCTACATCAACAGTGTGAGGCTACATCACCAGTGTGAGGCTACATCACCAGTGTGAGGCTACATCACCAGTATGAGGCTACATCACCAGTGGGAGGCTACATCACCAGTGGGAGGCTACATCAAGAGTGTGAGGCTACACCACAATAATGATGATGCACAAACTTTCTGATGAAATTAATTTTGATGAGACCACAATGCTGATGAAACCAGATGTGCGATGCGAGATGGCAACATAGTGGCAAAAATACGTCAAGACTCAAGCCGGAATTAAGAAAAATAAACCAACAAGTAAGACAAGAGGATATAACGCTGGCAGTAAGTCATTAAAATCCCATTGAATTTGCATACGTCTGGAAGGTAAACACTGGGTAACACAGGCAAGATAAATACAGAGTAATTTAGCGTGTAAAGGATGGAGTATTGTCGGAACATGTTATGTTATGTTATCTCCAACCACGAACGACCTTAGCCAACGTGTAACAAATAACTGTAGGTGTCTGCCACACACACACACACACACACACACACACACACACACACACACACACACACACACACACATACAAACATTCAAATGTCGGTTTGCGGCAGGGGTACGTAACGTCTCCTTGGTTGTTTGATTTGTTTATGGATGGGGTTGATAGGGAAGTGAATACAAGAGTTTTGGAGAGGTGTAAGCATGCAGTCTGTTGTGGATGAGAGGGCTTGGAAAGTGAGTCTGTTGTTGTTCGCTGATGGTACAACGCTGGTGGTTGATTCGGGTGAGAAACTGCAGAAGTTGGTGACTGAGTTTGGTAAAGTGTGTTAAAGAAGAGAGCTGAGTTTATGTGAATAAAAGCAAAGCTATTAGGTTCAGTAGGGTTGAGGGACAAGTCAGTTGGGAGGTAAGTTTGAGTGGAGAAAAACTGGTGGAAGTGAAGTGTTTTAGATAACTGGGAGTGGATTTAGCAGCGGATGGAACCATGGAAGCGGAAGTGAGTCACAGAGTGAGGGAGGGGGCGAAGGTTCTGGGAGCGCTGAAGAATGTGTGGAAGGAGAGAAGGTTATCTCGGAGAGCAAAAATGGGTATGTTTGAAGGAATAGTGGTTCCAATACTGTTATATGGTTGCAAGGCGTGGGCTAAAGATGGGGTTATGTGGAGGAGGGTGGATGTGCTGGAAATGAGATGTTTGGGGACAATATGTGGTGTGAGGTGGTTTGATCGAGTAAGTAGTGAACGGGTAAGAGAGATGTGCGGTACTAAAATGAATGTGGTTGAGAGAGCAGAAGGGTGTGCATTAAAATGGTTTGGTCACATGGAGAGAATGAGCGAGGGAAGATTGACAAAGAGGATATATATGTCAGAGGTAGAGGGAAAGACGAAAAGTGGGAGACCAAATTGGAGGTGGAAGGATGGAGTGAAAAAGATTTTAAGCGATTGGGGCCTGAATATGCAGGAGGGTGAAAGGCGTGCAAGGAATAGAGTGAATTGAAACGATGTGGTATACCGGGGTGGACGGGCTGTCAATGGACTGAACCAGGGCATGTGAAGCGTCTGGGGTAAACCATGGAAAGTTTTGTGGGACCTGGATGTGGAATGGGATATGTGGTTTCGGTGCATTACACATGACAGCTAGAGACTGAGTGTGAACGAATGGGGCCTTTGTTGTCTTTTCCTAGCGCAACCTCGCGTACGCGCGTGGGGAGAGGGGTGTAATTTCATGTGTGGCGGGGTGGCGACGAAAATGGAGGAAGGCAGCAAGTATGAATATATGTATATATGTACAGTATATGTCTGTGTATGTATATGTATGTATACGTTGAGGGCGCCATTTGGTAAACATTTTTACCAAATGGCGTCCTAGCTTCGTTCCTTCGATGTATATCAACTGACTGTCATATTTCTGTGTCTCCCCTGATGATGTGATTATTACACGAAAGTGCACTTGGGAACTTTTCGTGTTTCATTTTCCCCGTGGACTCATAGGAATATCTTGATCATGCGCAAAATTGTGATCCTTATATATATATATATATATATATACATATATATATATATATATATATATATATATATATATATATATATATATATATATATATATATATATATATATATATATATATATATATATATATATATATATATACGAAAAAAGTGCATATGAACGAGCACCTTCGTAGAACATACAAACCTCCAACAGCCAGGATCGAACCCGGGACCCCTGTGCAAGAGGCAGGCATGCTAACCGCTGGCTATGGGCCTGGCTAATAGGAAACAACTGTTCGAATACTAAGTACTCGAATACCCTTCGTCTCACAATGGTGAGCAACGGGGTCTATACCGGTTATTTCCCAACAGGCGCACATAGCCAGCTGATAGCGTTTTACAGAACCTAACTGTACAACGCGGAGGTATATGAATACGAATAAAGTGCATATGAACGCGCACCTTCATAGAACATACACACCTCCAACAGCCAGGATCGAACCCGGGACCCCTGTGCAAGAACAGGCATGCTAACCGCTAGGCTATGGGCCTGGCTAATAGGAAACAACTGTTCGAATACTAAGTACTCGAATACCCTTCGTCTCACAATGGTGAGCAACGGGGTCTATACCGGTTATTTCCCAACAGGCGCACATAGCCAGCTGATAGCGTTTTACAGAACCTAACTGTACAACGCGGAGGTATATGAATACGAATAAAGTGCATATGAACGCGCACCTTCATAGAACATACAAACCTCCGTGTCTGTATATATATATATATATATATATATATATATATATATATATATATATATATATATATATATATATATATATATATATATATATATATATATATGTATATATATATATATACATATATATATATATATATATATATATATATATATATATATATATATATATATATATATATATATATATATATATATATATATATATATATATATATATATATATATATATATATGTATATATATATTCTTTTTTTTTCTAATTTAATTATTTTGCTTTGTTGCTGTCTCCCGCGTTTGCGAGGTAGCGCAAGGAAACAGACGAAAGAAATGGCCCAACCCACCCCCATACATATGTATATACATACACGTCCTCCCACGCAAATATACATACCTATACCTCTCAATGTACACATATATATACACACACACAGAGACATACTGTCTGCCTTTATTTATTCCCATCGCCACCTCGCCATGCATGGAATAACATCCCCCTTCCCCCTCATGTGTGCGAGGTAGCGCTAGGAAAAGACAACAAAGGCCCCATTCGTTCACACTCAGTCTCTAGCTGTTATGTAATAATGCCCGAAACCACAGCTCCCTTTCCACATCCAGGCCCCACAGAACTTTTCATGGTTTACCCCAGACGCTTCACATGCCCTGATTCAATCCATTGACAGCACCCTCCTGCATGTTCAGGCCCCGATCACTCAAAATCTTTTTCACTCCATCTTTCTACCTCCAATTTGGTCTCCCACTTCTCCTCGTTCCCTCCACCTCCGACACATATATCCTCTTGGTCAATCTTTCCTCACTCATTTTCTCCATGTGCCCAAACCATTTCATCCTCTTCTAATAACCTTGCTCTTATTCACATTTCCTCTTAACTTTCTTCTTTCACACACTTTACCAAACTCAGTCACCAGCTTCTGCAGTTTCTCACATGAATCAGCCACCAGCGCTGTATCGTCAGCGAACAACTGACTCACTTCCCAAGCTCTCTCATCCACAACATACTGCATACTTGCCCCTCTTTCCAAAACTCTTGCATTCACCTCCCTAACAACCCCATCCATAAACAAATTAAACAACCATGGAGACATATATATATATATATATATATATATATATATATATATATATATATATATATATATATATATATATATATATATATATATATATATATATATATTCGTTGAAATGTATAGGTATTCTTTCGTCTGTTTCCTTGCGCTACCTCGATATCGTGGGAGACAGCGACAAAGTATAACAAAATTGAATAAAGTAATATGAAAAATCTACATATCTCCCGGGTCAAGGAGATAGCGCTAGGAGAAGAAGAACGGCCTCACGTCGTCCCATCCGTCGTTCCTAACTTACATCCAATCGTCGGTCCGTCGTCCGTAACTCGTGCTCAGTCGTCGGTCCGTCGTCCGTAACTCTTGCTCAGTCGTCGGTCCGTCGTCCGTAACTCATGCTCAGTCGTCGGTCCATCGTGCAGGGAGGCAGTGTAAACATTCACTGCTATCTGTCATGACACTGATGACCCAGCTCCACAGGTCATTCATATGGTCGGTGTCTTCGTGAGCCAACCAACATTCTGAAGACCATTAAACACACACCTGATCCTGCCTTGTTACCAGCGACCTTGTAGACATATCTTGTCTGCGGCGTGTAGGTGTTCTGCTTCATGCCATCATGTCTGCTGCGTGTAGGTGTTCTGCTTCATGCCATCATGTCTGCTGCGTGTAGGTGTTCTGCTTCATACCATCATGTCTGCTGCGTGTAGGTGTTCTGCTTCATGCCATCATGTCTGCTGCGTGTAGGTGTTCTGCTTCATGCCATCATGTCTGCTGCGTGTATGCGTTCTGCTTCATGCCATCATGTCTACCTAAATTCACAACTACAAGACACTTGTGACCATTTCTACAACTTCGCAGGTCAAGGACAGGTGGTGGCCTCGTCCTACGTCCTTCCCGCCCACGTCAACTGGTGAATGTATTCATGAGGAAGGTCACAGCAAACAGCTGGTGCTGTGCCTGTGGGACTCATTACCCTGGAGGTAAGGACCCACGGGGAGAGTGTTGCCTTTGAGGAGGGAGAAAGGAGAACTGATGCGAGGGGAGAGCAGAGCTGATTGTCTTGGTGTCTGATGGAGTGGCGCAGTTAGTTATTGTTTGACTTACTGCCTCCAGCGGAGAGAGAGAGAGAGAGAGAGAGAGAGAGAGAGAGAGAGAGAGAGAGAGAGAGAGAGAGAGAGAGAGAGAGAGAGAGAGAGAGAGAGAGAGTTTGACAATGAAAACAACCAGCACAGTGACGTGTTGGACAGCATATAACGTAGACTAATGAGTCGCTCTTACATAACGCAGGTCCAGCCAGTGTGACAACTCTCTTCGTCTGAATGAAAACATAACACGTCCTTGCCTCCCAGGCCAGTAACCATGACGATCATCTCCGCTACACACACTGAAGGCAAAGTTCTGGGAGACTTGACCCTCTCCACACATACACAGTAGACATTTACTTTGCTCCTTTATCTTCCATTTAAAGTCACACATTTATCCCTTTTCTTTTCCTTAACTATATACGTGTAAGGAAATACCCCTCAGGAGACCATGTACCTTGCCACTTGGTCCGTGTGGCAGGCAGAGGCCAGATGGAAATGGCCAGAAACAGATATGGGTCTCTGTTTAAGCAGCCAGGGAGGCGTGTGCCAGTGACTATTGTTGAAGCTGCCTCCTCCGTCCCGCTCTGTTGGCTGGCTCAGTCAGGCGACGCAACTCTGGAAAATAGTGGACGGATCCGGTGGCACCTGGCCAGTTACTGACCAGGTATAGAGCCAGTGTGATCGTAAGTCGGTCTTGATCCATCAAGTCAGAGAGAAAACGCTTTTGATGAAATGCAAACAGTCAGTCTGGTGGAGGTGAGCGTCATGCAAACAGTCAGTCTGGTGGAGGTGAGGGTCATGCAAACAGTGAGCCTGGTGGAGGTGAGGGTCATGTAAACAATCAGTCCGGTAGTTAGGGTCTTTGTATGTCTCGTGTGGCACCTCGCGAACGCTGGAAAAGGCGATCAAGAATGATATATATATATATATATATATATATATATATATATATATATATATATATATATATATATATATATATATATATATATATATATATGGAAATGGTGAAGAGCTTGTAGATTTATGTGCTGAAAAAGGACTGATGATTGGGAATACCTGGTTTAAAAAGAGAGATATACATAAGTATACTTATGTAAGTAGGAGAGATGGCCAGAGAGCGTTATTGGATTACGTGTTAATTGACAGGCGCGCGAAAGAGAGACTTTTGGATGTTAATGTGCTGAGAGGTGCAACTGGAAGGATGTCTGATCATTATCTTGTGGAGGCAAAGGTGAAGATTTGTATGGGTTTTCAGAAAAGAAGAGTGAATGTTGGGGTGAAGAGGGTGGTGAGAGTAAGTGAGCTTGGGAAGGAGACTTGTGTGAGGAAGTACCAGGAGAGACTGAGTACAGAATGGAAAAAGGTGAGAACAATGGAAGTAAGGGGAGTGGGGGAGGAATGGGATATATTTAGGGAATCAGTGATGGATTGCGCAAAAGATGCTTGTGGCATGAGAAGAGTGGGAGGTGGGTTGATTAGAAAGGGTAGTGAGTGGTGGGATGAAGAAGTAAGAGTATTAGTGAAAGAGAAGAGAGAGGCATTTGGACGAATTTTGCAGGGAAAAAATGCAATTGAGTGGGAGATGTATAAAAGAAAGAGACAGGAGGTCAAGAGAAAGGTGCAAGAGGTGAAAAAAAGGGCAAGTGAGAGTTGGGGTGAGAGAGTATCATTAAATTTTAGGGAGAATAAAAAGATGTTCTGGAAGGAGGTAAATAAAGTGCGTAAGACAAGGGAGCAAATGGGAACTTCAGTGAAGGGCGCAAATGGGGAGGTGATAACAAGTAGTGGTGATGTGAGAAGGAGATGGAGTGAGTATTTTGAAGGTTTGTTGAATGTGTTTGATGATAGAGTGGCAGATATAGGGTGTTTTGGTCGAGGTGGTGTGCAAAGTGCGAGGGTTAGGGAAAATGATTTGGTAAGCAGAGAAGAGGTAGTAAAAGCTTTGCGGAAGATGAAAGCCGGCAAGGCAGCAGGTTTGGATGGTATTGCAGTGGAATTTATTAAAAAAGGGGGTGACTGTATTGTTGACTGGTTGGTAAGGTTATTTAATGTATGTATGACTCATGGTGAGGTGCCTGAGGATTGGCGGAATGCGTGCATAGTGCCATTGTACAAAGGCAAAGGGGATAAGAGTGAGTGCTCAAATTACAGAGGTATAAGTTTGTTGAGTATTCCTGGCAAATTATATGGGAGGGTATTGATTGAGAGGGTGAAGGCATGTACAGAGCATCAGATTGGGGAAGAGCAGTGTGGTTTCAGAAGTGGCACAGGATGTGTGGATCAGGTGTTTGCATTGAAGAATGTATGTGAGAAATACTTAGAAAAGCAAATGGATTTGTATGTAGCATTTATGGATCTGGAGAAGGCATATGATGGAGTTGATAGAGATGCTCTGTGGAAGGTATTAAGAATATATGGTGTGGGAGGAAAGTTGTTAGAAGCAGTGAAAAGTTTTTATGATCGAGGATGTAAGGCATGTGTACGTGTAGGAAGAGAGGAAAGTGATTGGTTCTCAGTGAATGTAGGTTTGCGGCAGGGGTGTGTGATGTCTCCATGGTTGTTTAATTTGTTTATGGATGGGGTTGTTAGGGAGGTGAATGCAAGAGTTTTGGAAAGAGGGGCAAGTATGAAGTCTGTTGGGGATGAGAGAGCTTGGGAAGTGAGTCAGTTGTTGTTCGCTGATGATACAGCGCTGGTGGCTGATTCATGTGAGAAACTGCAGAAGCTGGTGACTGAGTTTGGTAAAGTGTGTGAAAGAAGAAAGTTAAGAGTAAATGTGAATAAGAGCAAGGTTATTAGGTACAGTAGGGTTGAGGGTCAAGTCAATTGGGAGGTGAGTTTGAATGGAGAAAAACTGGAGGAAGTGAAGTGTTTTAGATATCTGGGAGTGGATCTGGCAGCGGATGGAACCATGGAAGCGGAAGTGGATCATAAGGTGGGGGAGGGGGCGAAAATTCTGGGAGCCTTGAAGAATGTGTGGAAGTCGAGAACATTATCTCGGAAAGCAAAAATGGGTATGTTTGAAGGAATAGTGGTTCCAACAATGTTGTATGGTTGCGAGGCGTGGACTATGGATAGAGTTGTGCGCAGGAGGATGGATGTGCTGGAAATGAGATGTTTGAGGACAATGTGTGGTGTGAGGTGATTTGATCGAGTAAGTAACGTAAGGGTAAGAGAGATGTGTGGAAATAAAAAGAGCGTGGTTGAGAGAGCAGAAGAGGGTGTTTTGAAATGGTTTGGTCACATGGAGAGAATGAGTGAGGAAAGATTGACCAAGAGGATATACGTGTCGGAGGTGGAGGGAACGAGGAGAAGAGGGAGACCAAATTGGAGGTGGAAAGATGGAGTGAAAAAGATTTTGTGTGATCGGGGCCTGAACATGCAGGAGGGTGAAAGGAGGGCAAGGAATAGAGTGAATTGGAGCGATGTGGTATACCGGGGTTGACGTGCTGTCAGTGGATTGAATCAAGGCATGTGAAGCGTCTGGGGTAAACCATGGAAAGCTGTGTAGGTATGTATATTTGCGTGTGTGGACGTATGTATATACATGTGTATGGGGGTGGGTTGGGCCATTTCTTTCGTCTGTTTCCTTGCGCTACCTCGCAAACGCGGGAGACAGCGACAAAGCAAAAAAAAAAAAAAAAAAATATATATATATATATATATATATATATATATATATATATATATATATATATATATATATATATATATATATATATATACATATATATATATATATATATTCCTATGAGTCCAATGGGAAAATGAAACACGATAAGTTCCCAGGTGCACTATCGTGTAATAATCACATCATCAGGGGAGACACAAGAGAGAAATATAAGTCAGTTGATATACATCGAAGAGACGAAGCTACGACGCCATTGAATCACATGTTTACCAAATAGCGTTCTAGCTTCTCTCTTCGATGTATATCAACTGACTTATTTCTTTCTTGTGTCTCCCCTGATGATGTGATTACTACACGAAAGTGCACATGGGAACTTATCGTATTTCATTTTCCCAGTGGATTCATAGGAATTTCTTGTTCACGCGCAAAATTGTGATCCTTTCCAATATATATATATATATATATATATATATATATATATATATATATATATATATATATTTTTTTTTTTTTTTTTTCTTTTTATACTTTGTCGCTGTCTCCCGCGTTTGCGAGGTAGCGCAAGGAAACAGACGAAAGAAATGGCCCAACCCCCCCATACACATGTATATACATACGTCCACACACGCAAATATACATACCTACACAGCTTTCCATGGTTTACCCCAGACGCTTCACATGCCTTGATTCAATCCACTGACAGCACGTCAACCCCGGTATACCACATCGCTCCAATTCACTCTATTCCTTGCCCTCCTTTCACCCTCCTGCATGTTCAGGCCCCGATCACACAAAATCTTTTTCACTCCATCTTTCCACCTCCAATTTGGTCTCCCTCTTCTCCTCGTTCCCTCCACCTCCGACACATATATCCTCTTGGTCAATCTTTCCTCACTCATTCTCTCCATGTGCCCAAACCACTTCAAAACACCCTCTTCTGCTCTCTCAACCACGCTCTTTTTATTTCCACACATCTCTCTTACCCTTACGTTACTCACTCGATCAAACCACCTCACACCACACATTGTCCTCAAACATCTCATTTCCAGCACATCCATCCTCCTGCGCACAACTCTATCCATAGCCCACGCCTCGCAACCATACAACATTGTTGGAACCACTATTCCTTCAAACATACCCATTTTTGCTTTCCGAGATAATGTTCTCGACTTCCACACATTCTTCAGGGCCCCCAGAATTTTCGCCCCCTCCCCCACCCTATGATCCACTTCCGCTTCCATGGTTCCATCCGCTGCCAGATCCACTCCCAGATATCTAAAACACTTCACTTCCTCCAGTTTTTCTCCATTCAAACTCACCTCCCAATTGACTTGACCCTCAACCCTACTGTACCTAATAACCTTGCTCTTATTCACATTTACTCTTAACTTTCTTCTTCCACATATATATCCCTGGGGATAGGGGAGAAAGAATACTTCCCACGTATTCCCTGCGTGTCGTAGAAGGCGACTAAAAGGGGAGGGAGCGGGGGGCTGGAAGTCCTCCCCTCCTATTTTTTTTTTTAATTTTCCAAAAGAAGGAACAGAGAAGGGGGCCAGGTGAGAACATTCCGTCAGAAGCCCAGTCCTCTGTTCTTAACGCTACCTTGCTAATGCGGGAAATGGCGAATAGTTTGAAAGAAAAAAGATATATATATATATATATATATATATATATATATATATATATATATATATATATATATATACATATATATATATATATATATATATATATATATATATATATATATATATATATATATATATATTTATATATATATATATATATATATATATATATATATATATATATATATATATATATATATATGTATATATATATATTTATATATATATATATATAATATATATATATATATATATATATATATATATATATATATATATATATATATATATATATATATATATATATATATATCCTATTTTTTTCTTTCCATTATACTTAGTCGTTGTCTCCCACATCAGCGAGGTAGCGCAAGGAGAAAGGCGAAAGAATGGCCCAATCCACCCACATACACATGTATATACATATACGTCCACACGCACATATACATACCTATACAGTTCAACGTAAACATATATATACACACACAGACATATACATATATACACATGTACACATCCATATTTGCTGCCTTCATCCATTTCTGTCGTCACCCCGCCACACATGAAAATGGCAGCCCCCTCCTTCCGCGCGCGCGAGTGATAGACAACAAAGGCCACATTCGTTCACACTCAGTCTCTAGCTGTCATGTGTGATGCACCGAAACCACAGCTCCCTTTCCACATCCAGGTCCCACAAAACTTTCCATGGTTTACCCCAGAGGCTTCACATGCTCTGGTTCAATCCAATGACAACACGTCGACCTCCATACCACATCGTTCCAATTCACTCTATTCCTTGCACGCCTTTCACCCTCCTGCATGTTCAGGCCCGATCGCCCAAAATCTTTTTCACTTTATCCTTCCACCTCTAATTTGGTCACACACACACACACACACACACACACACACACACACACACACATATATATATATATATATATATATGGTTGATGGAGAGAGGTGGGTGATTATTGGTGCATATGCACCTGGGCATGAGAAGAAAGATCATGAGAGGCAAGTGTTTTGGGAGCAGCTGAATGAGTGTGTTAGCGGTTTTGATGCACGAGACCGGGTTATAGTGATGGGTGATTTGAATGCAAAGGTGAGTAATGTGGCAGTTGAGGGAATAATTGGTATGCATGGGGTGTTCAGTGTTGTAAATGGAAATGGTGAAGAGCTTGTAGATTTATGTGCTGAAAAAGGACTGATGATTGGGAATACCTGGTTTAAAAAGCGAGATATACATAAGTATACTTATGTAAGTAGGAGAGATGGCCAGAGAGCGTTATTGGATTACGTGTTAATTGACAGGCGTGCGAAAGAGAGACTTTTGGATGTTAATGTGCTGAGAGGTGCAACTGGAGGGATGTCTGATCATTATCTTGTGGAGGCTAAGGTGAAGATTAGTATGGGTTTTCAGAAAAGAGGAGTGAATGTTGGGGTGAAGAAGGTGGTGAGAGTAAGTGAGCTTGGGAAGGAGGCCTGTGTGGGGAAGTACCAGGAGAGACTGTGTACAGAAAGGAAAAAGGTAAGAACAATGGAAGTAAGGGGAGTGGGGGAGGAATGGGATGTATTTAGGGAATCAGTGATGGATTGCGCAAAAGATGCTTGTGGCATGAGAAGAGTGGGAGGTGGGCTGTTTAGAAAGGGTAGTGAGTGGTGGGATGAAGAAGTAAGAGTATTAGTGAAAGAGAAGAGAGAGGCATTTGGACGATTTTTGCAGGGAAAAAATGCAATTGAGTGGGAGAAGTATAAAAGAAAGAGACAGGAGGTCAAGAGAAAGGTGCAAGAGGTGAAAAAAAGGGCAAATGAGAGTTGGGGTGAGAGACTATCAGTAAATTTTAGGGAGAATAAAAAGATGTTCTGGAAGGAGGTAAATAGGGTGCGTAAGACAAGGGAGCAAATGGGAACTTCAGTGAAGGGCGTAAATGGGGAGGTGATAACAAGTAGTGGTGATGTGAGAAGGAGATGGAATGAGTATTTTGAAGGTTTGTTGAATGTGTCTGATGACAGAGTGGCAGATATAGGGTGTTTTGGTCGAGGTGGTGTGCAAAGTGAGAGGGTTAGGGAAAACGATTTGGTAAACAGAGAAGAGGTAGTAAAAGCTTTGCGGAAGATGAAAGCCGGCAAGGCAGCAGGTTTGGATGGTATTGCAGTGGAATTTATTAAAAAAGGGGGTGACTGTATTGTTGACTGGTTGGTAAGGTTATTTAATGTATGTATGACTCATGGTGAGGTGCCTGAGGATTGGCGGAATGCGTGCATAGTGCCATTGTACAAAGGCAAAGGGGATAAGAGTGAGTGCTCAAATTACAGAGGTATAAGTTTGTTGAGTATTCCTGGTAAATTATATGGGAGGGTATTGATTGAGAGGGTGAAGGCATGTACAGAGCCCCAGATTGGGGAAGAGCAGTGCGGTTTCAGAAGTGGTAGAGGATGTGTGGATCAGGTGTTTGCTTTGAAGAATGTATGTGAGAAATACTTAGAAAAGCAAATGGATTTGTATGTAGCATTTATGGATCTGGAGAAGGCATATGATAGAGTTGATAGAGATGCTCTGTGGAAGGTATTAAGAATATATGGTGTGGGAGGCAAGTTGTTAGAAGTAGTGAAAAGTTTTTATCGAGGATGTAAGGCATGTGTACGTGTAGGAAGAGAGGAAAGTGATTGGTTCTCAGTGAATGTAGGTTTGCGGCAGGGGTGTGTGATGTCTCCATGGTTGTTTAATTTGTTTATGGATGGGGTTGTTAGGGAGGTAAATGCAAGAGTCCTGGAAAGAGGGGCAAGTATGAAGTCTGTTGGGGATGAGAGAGCTTGGGAAGTGAGTCAGTTGTTGTTCGCTGATGATACAGCGCTGGTGGCGGATTCATGGGAGAAACTGCAGAAGCTGGTGACGGAGTTTGGTAAAGTGTGGGGAAGAAGAAAGTTAAGAGTAAATGTGAATAAGAGCAAGGTTATTAGATAGAGTAGGGTTGAGGGTCAAGTCAATTGGGAGGTGAGTTTGAATGGAGAAAAACTGGAGGAAGTGAAGTGTTTTAGATATCTGGGAGTGGATCTGTCAGCGGATGGAACCATGGAAGCGGAAGTGGATCATAGGGTGGGGGAGGGGGCGAAAATTTTGGGAGCCTTGAAAAATGTGTGGAAGTCGAGAACATTATCTCGGAAAGCAAAAATGGGTATGTTTGAAGGAATAGTGGTTCCAACAATGTTGTATGGTTGCGAGGCGTGGGCTATGGATAGAGTTGTGCGCAGGAGGATGGATGTGCTGGAAATGAGATGTTTGAGGACAATGTGTGGTGTGAGGTGGTTTGATCGAGTAAGTAACGTAAGGGTAAGAGAGATGTGTGGAAATAAAAAGAGCGTGGTTGAGAGAGCAGAAGAGGGTGTTTTGAAATGGTTTGGGCACATGGAGAGAATGAGTGAGGAAAGATTGACCAAGAGGATATATGTGTCGGAGGTGGAGGGAACGAGGAGAAGAGGGAGACCAAATTGGAGGTGGAAAGATGGAGTGAAAAAGATTTTGTGTGATCGGGGCCTGAACATGCAGGAGGGTGTAAGGAGGGCAAGGAATAGAGTGAATTGGAGCGATGTGGTATACAGGGGTTGACGTGCTGTCAGTGGAGTGAATCAAGGCATGTGAAGCGTCTGGGGTAAACCATGGAAAGCTGTGTAGGTATGTATATTTGCGTGTGTGGACGTGTGTATGTACATGTGTATGGGGGGGGGGTTGGGCCATTTCTTTCTTCTGTTTCCTTGCGCTACCTCGCAAACGCGGGAGACAGCGACAAAGTATAAAAAAAAAAAAAAAAAAAAATATATATATATATATATATATATATATATATATATATATATATATATATATATATATATATATATATATATATATATGTGTGGAAATAAAAAGAGCGTGGTTGAGAGAGCAGAAGAGGGTGTTTTGAAGTGGTTTGGGCACATGGAGAGGATGAGTGAGGAAAGATTGACCAAGAGGATATATGTTTCGGAGGTGGAGGGAACAAGGAGAAGAGGGAGACCAAATTGGAGGTGGAAAGATGGAGTGAAAAAGATTTTGTGTGATCGGGGCCTGAACATGCAGGAGGGTGAAAGGAGGGCAAGGAACAGAGTGAATTGGAGCGATGTGGTATACCGGGGCTGACGTGCTGTCAGTGGATTGTATCAAGGCATGTGAAGCGTCTGGGGTAAACCATGGAAAGCTGTGTATGTATGTATATTTGCGTGTGTGGACGTATGTATATACATGTGTATGGGGGGGGGGGGTTGGGCCATTTCTTTCGTCTGTTTCCTTGCGCTACCTCGCAAACGCGGGAGACAGCGACAAAGTATAAGAAAAAAAAATATATACATATATATATATATATATATATATATATATATATATATATATATATAGCAATACTCCTGAAACAGGAGTTGTGGGAGTATGTGATAGAATGTAAGAAAGTAAATTCTCGATTAATATGGGTAAAATTGAAAGTTGATGGAGAGAGGTGGGTGATTATTGGTGCATATGCACCTGGGCATGAGAAGAAAGATCATGAGAGGCAAGTGTTTTGGGAGCAGCTAAATGAGTGTGTTAGCGGTTTTGATGCACGAGACCGGGTTATAGTGATGGGTGATTTGAATGCAAAGGTGAGTAATGTGGCAGTTGAGGGAATAATTGGTATGCATGGGGTGTTCAGTGTTGTAAATGGAAATGGTGAGGAGCTTGTAGATTTATGTGCTGAAAAAGGACTGATGATTGGGAATACCTGGTTTAAAAAGCGAGATATACATAAGTATACTTATGTAAGTAGGAGAGATGGCCAGAGAGCGTTATTGGATTACGTGTTAATTGACAGGCGTGCGAAAGAGAGACTTTTGGATGTCAATGTGCTGAGAGGTGCAACTGGAGGGATGTCTGATCATTATCTTGTGGAGGCTAAGGTGAAGATTAGTATGGGTTTTCAGAAAAGAAGAGTGAATGTTGGGGTGAAGAAGGTGGTGAGAGTAAGTGAGCTTGGGAAGGAGACCTGTGTGAGGAAGTATCAGGAGAGACTGTGTACAGAATGGAAAAAGGTAAGAACAATGGAAGTAAGGGGAGTGGGGGAGGAATGGGATGTATTTAGGGAATCAGTGATGGATTGCGCAAAAGATGCTTGTGGCATGAGAAGAGTGGGAGGTGGGCTGTTTAGAAAGGGTAGTGAGTGGTGGGATGAAGAAGTAAGAGTATTAGTGAAAGAGAAGAGAGAGGCATTTGGACGATTTTTGCAGGGAAAAAATGCAATTGAGTGGGAGAAGTATAAAAGAAAGAGACAGGAGGTCAAGAGAAAGGTGCAAGAGATGAAAAAAAGGGCAAATGAGAGTTGGGGTGAGAGACTATCAGTAAATTTTAGGGAGAATAAAAAGATGTTCTGGAAGGAGGTAAATAGGGTGCGTAAGACAAGGGAGCAAATGGGAACTTCAGTGAAGAGCGTAAATGGGGAGGTGATAACAAGTAGTGGTGATATGAGAAGGATATGGAATGAGTATTTTGAAGGTTTGTTAAATGTGTCTGATGACAGAGTGGCAGATATTGGGTGTTTGGGTCGAGGTGGTGTGCAAAGTGAGAGGGTTAGGGAAAATGATTTGGTAAACAGAGAAGAGGTAGTAAAAGCTTTGCGGAAGATGAAAGCCGGCAAGGCAGCAGGTTTGGATGGTATTGCAGTGGAATTTATTAAAAAAGGGGGTGACTGTATTGTTGACTGGTTGGTAAGGTTATTTAATGTATGTATGACTCATGGTGAGGTGCCTGAGGATTGGCGGAATGCGTGCATAGTGCCATTGTACAAAGGCAAAGGGGATAAGAGTGAGTGCTCAAATTACAGAGGTATAAGTTTGTTGAGTATTCCTGGTAAATTATATGGGAGGGTATTGATTGAGAGGGTGAAGGCATGTACAGAGCATCAGATTGGGGAAGAGCAGTGTGGTTTCAGAAGTGGTAGAGGATGTGTGGATCAGGTGTTTGCTTTGAAGAATGTATGTGAGAAATACTTAGAAAAGCAAATGGATTTGTATGTAGCATTTATGGATCTGGAGAAGGCATATGATAGAGTTGATAGAGATGCTCTGTGGAAGGTATTAAGAATATATGGTGTGGGAGGCAAGTTGTTAGAAGTAGTGAAAAGTTTTTATCGAGGATGTAAGGCATGTGTACGTGTAGGAAGAGAGGAAAGTGATTGGTTCTCAGTGAATGTAGGTTTGCGGCAGGGGTGTGTGATGTCTCCATGGTTGTTTAATTTGTTTATGGATGGGGTTGTTAGGGAGGTAAATGCAAGAGTCTTGGAAAGAGGGGCAAGTATGAAGTCTGTTGGGGATGAGAGAGCTTGGGAAGTGAGTCAGTTGTTCGCTGATGATACAGCGCTGGTGGCGGATTCATGGGAGAAACTGCAGAAGCTGGTGACGGAGTTTGGTAAAGTGTGGGGAAGAAGAAAGTTAAGAGTAAATGTGAATAAGAGCAAGGTTATTAGATAGAGTAGGGTTGAGGGTCAAGTCAATTGGGAGGTGAGTTTGAATGGAGAAAAACTGGAGGAAGTGAAGTGTTTTAGATATCTGGGAGTGGATCTGTCAGCGGATGGAACCATGGAAGCGGAAGTGGATCATAGGGTGGGGGAGGGGGCGAAAATTTTGGGAGCCTTGAAAAATGTGTGGAAGTCGAGAACATTATCTCGGAAAGCAAAAATGGGTATGTTTGAAGGAATAGTGGTTCCAACAATGTTGTATGGTTGCGAGGCGTGGGCTATGGATAGAGTTGTGCGCAGGAGGATGGATGTGCTGGAAATGAGATGTTTGAGGACAATGTGTGGTGTGTGGTGGTTTGATCGAGTAAGTAACGTAAGGGTAAGAGAGATGTGTGGAAATAAAAAGAGCGTGGTTGAGAGAGCAGAAGAGGGTGTTTTGAAATGGTTTGGGCACATGGAGAGAATGAGTGAGGAAAGATTGACCAAGAGGATATATGTGTCGGAGGTGGAGGGAACGAGGAGAAGAGGGAGACCAAATTGGAGGTGGAAAGATGGAGTGAAAAGGATTTTGTGTGATCGGGGCCTGAACATGCAGGAGGGTGAAAGGAGGGCAAGGAATAGAGTGAATTGGAGCGATGTGGTATACAGGGGTTGACGTGCTGTCAGTGGATTGAAGCAAGGCATGTGAAGCGTCTGGGGTAAACCATGGAAAGCTGTGTAGGTATGTATATTTGTGTGTGTGGACGTGTGTATGTACATGTGTATGGGGGGGGGGGTTGGGCCATTTCTTTCGTCTGTTTCCTTGCGCTACCTCGCAAACGCGGGAGACAGCGACAAAGTATAAAAAAAAAAAAAAAAAAAAAAAAAAAAAAAATATATATATATATATATATATTCTTTTTTCTTTCTTACTATTCGCCATTTCCCGCGATAACGAGGTAGCGTTAAAAACAGAGGACTGGGCCTTTGCGGGAATATCCTCACATGGCCCCCTTCTCTGTTCCTTTTTTTGGAAAATTGAAAAAAAAAAAAAAAACGAGAGGGGAGGATTTCCAGCCCCCCGCTCCCTTCCCTTTTAGTCGCCTTCTATGACACGCTGGAATTACGTGGAAAGTATTCTTTCTCTCCTATCCCCAGGGATGATATATATATACATATATATATATATATATATATATATATATATATATATATATATATATATATATATATATATATATATATATATATATATATATATATATATATATATATATATATATATATATATATATATATATATATATATATATATATATATATTATTCAACGCTCCCAGAATTTTCGCCCCCTCCCCCACCCTATGATTCACTTCCGCTTCCATGGTTCCATCCGCTGCCAAATCCACTCCCAGATATCTAAAACACTTTACTTCCTCCAGTTTTTCTCCATTCAAACTTACCTCTCAATTGACTTGACCCTCAACCCTACTGTACCTAATAACCTTGCTCTTATTCACATTTACTCTCAACTTTCTTCTTTCACACACTTTGCCAAACTCATTCACCAGCTTCTGCAGTTTCTCACATGAGTCAGCCACCAGCGCTGTATCATCAGCGAACAACAACTGACTAACTTCCCAAGCTCTCTCATCCACAACATACTGCATACTTGCCCCTCTTTCCAAAACTCTTGCATTCACCTCCCTAACAGCCCCATCCATAAACAAATTAAACAACCATGGAGACATCACACACCCCTGCCGCAAGCCTACATTCACTGAGAACCAATCACTTTCCTCTCTTCCGACACGTATACATGCCTTACATCCTCGATAAAACTTTTCACTGCTTCTAACAACTTGCCTCCCACACCATATATTCTTAATGCCTTCCACAGAGCATCTCTATCAACTCTATCATATGGCTTCTCCAGATCCATAAATGCTACATACAAATCCATTTGTTTTTCTAAGTATTTCTCACATACATTCTTCAAAGCAAACACCTGATCCACACCTCCTCTACCACTTCTGAAACCACACTGCTCTTCCCCAATCTGATGCTCTGTACATGCCTTCACCCTTTCAATCAATACCCTCCCATATAATTTCCCAGGAATACTCAACAAACTTATACCTCTGTAATTTGCGCAATCACCTTTGTCCCCTTTGCCTTTGTACAATGGCACTATGCAAGCATTCCGCCAATCCTCAGGCACCTTACAAAGAATCATACATACATTAAATAGCTTTACCAACAAGTCAACAATACAGTCACCCCCTTTTTTAATAAATTCCACTGAAATACCACCCAAACCTGCTGCCTTGCCTGCTTTCATCTTTCGCACAGCTTTTACTACCTTTTCTCTGTTTGCCAAATCATCCTCCGTAACCCTCTCACTTTGCACCCCACCTCGACCAAAACACCCTATATCTGCCACTCTATCATCAAACACATTCAACAAACCTTTAAAATACTCACTCCATCTCCTTCTCACATCACCACTACTTGTTATCACCTACCCATTAGCCCCCTTCACTGAAGTTCCCATATATATATATATATATATATATATATATATATATATATATATATATATATATATATATATATATATATATATATATATATATATATATATATATATATATATATATATATATATATATTCTTTTTTCTTTTCTTCTTTATACCTTCTTTCTTTTTCTTTCAAACTATTCGCCATTTCCCGCATTAGCGAGGTAGCGTTAAGAACAGAGGCCTGGGCCTTTGAGGGAATACCCTCACCTGGCCCAATTCTCTGTTCCTTCTTTTGGAAAATTAAAAAAAAATGAGAGGGGAGGATTTCCAGCCCCCCGCTCCCTCCCCTTTTAGTCGCTTTCTACGACACGCAGGGAATACGTGGGAAGTATTCTTTCTCCCCTATCCCCTGGGGGATCAATTTTTCATCAATCTTATTCACTCATTGAGTTCATCCACTAGCAGTAGAAATTATTCTTCTCATTCAAAAATCCCTAATTTCTGTCATAAGGACTGATCTCATCGTTAGTGAAAGAGAAGAGAGAGGCATTTGGACGATTTTTGCGGGGAAATAGTGCAAATGACTGGGAGACATATAAAAGAGAGAAAAGAGGTCAAGAGAAAGGTGTAAGAGGTGAAAAAGAGGGCAAATTAGAGTTGGGGTGTGAGAGTATCATTAAATATTAGGGAGAATAAAAAGATGTTTTGGAAGGAGGTAAACAATTTGCATAAGACAAGAGAACAAATGGAAACATCAGTGAAGGGGGTAAATGGAGAGGTAATAACAAGAAGTGGTGAAATGATAGGGAGGAGTAAGTACTTTGAAGGTTGTTGAATGTGTTTGATGAGAAAGATTGGCAGATATAGGGTGTTTTGGTCGAGGTGGTGTGCAAAGTGAGAGGCTCAGGGAGAATGACTTGGTAAACAGAGAAGAGGCTGTGAAAGCTTTGTGGAAGATCAAAGCCGGCAAGGCAGCGGGTTTAGATGGTATTGCTGCAGAATTTATTCAAAAAGGGGGTCACTGTGTTGTTTGTTAACTGGTTGGTGAGGATATTCAATGCATGTATGGTACATGGTGAAGTGCCTGAGGATTGGCGGAATGCATGCATAGTGGCATAGTGCCATTGTACAAAGGCAAAGGAGATAAAGGTGTGTTCAAATTACAGAGGTATAAGTTTGTTGAGAATTTCTGGGGAACTATATGGGAGGATATTGACTAAAAGGGTGAAGGCATGTACACAGCATCAGATTGCGGAAGAGCAGTGTGGTTTTAGAAGTGATCAGGTGTTTGCTTTGAAGAATGTAAGTGAGAAATACTTAGAAAAGCAAATGGATTTGTATGTAGCATTTATGGATCTGGAGAAGGCACATGATAGAGTTGATAGAGATGCTCTATGGAAGACATTAAGAGCATATGGTGTGGGAGGCGTGTTGCTGGAAGCAGTGAAAAGTTTTTATCGAGGATGTAAGGCATGTGTATGATTAGGAAGAGAGGAAAGCAACTGGTTCCCAGTGAATGTCGGTTTGCAGCAGGGGTGCATGATGTCTCCATGGTCGTTTAATTTGTTCATGGTTGGGGTTGTTAGGGAGGTGAATGCAAGAGTTTTGGAGAGAGGGGAAATATGCAGTCTGTTGTCAATGAGAGCGCTTGGGAAGTGAGTCAGTTGCTGTTCACTGATGATACAGCACTGGTGGCTGATTCGGATGAGAAACTGCAGAGGTTGGTGACTGAGTTTAGTAAAGTGTTTCAAAGAAGAAAGCTGAGAGTAAATGTGAATAAGAGCAAGATCATTAGGTTCAGTAGGGTTGAGGGACAAGTAAATATAGGTAAGTTTGGATGGAGAAAAACTGGAGAAAGTGAAGTGCTTTAGATATCTAGGAGTGGATTTAGCAGCATATGGAACCATGGAAGTGGAAATGAGTCACAGGGTGGGGGAGGGGGCTAAGGTTCTGAGAGCGTTCAAAAGTGTGTGGAAGGCGAGTAAATTATCTTGGAGAGCAAAAATGGGTATGTTTGAAGGAATAGTGGTTCCAACAATGTTATAAGGTTGTGAGGCATGGGCTATGGGTAGGGTTAAACAGAGGAGAGATTTTTTTTTTTTTTTTTTTTTTTTTTTATACTTTGTCGCTGTCTCCCGCGTTTGCGAGGCAGCGCAAGGAAACAGACGAAAGAAACGGCCCAACCCCCCCCCACACACATGCACATACACACGTCCACACACGCAAACACACACACCCACACAGCCCTCCATGGCCCACCCCGGACGCCTCACACACATATATATATATATATATATATATATATATATATATATATATATATATATATATATATATATATATATATATATATATATATATATATATATGTATATATTCATTTTCATATCTCGTCATCTGGATGGAGGGAGAGCCACTGAGTCAGATGTTCCTAGTGCTCTTGTGTGAGGTGCTACATAACATGACACCATAAGCATCACACACCGGCTCCTCACCACCTCGACTTTCTCTCTTATCCACAAACCTGTGAAGTTATCATCAACGTATCAGGAAATGCAAACTCCGAGACCGATTTTTCCTCTTGTGAGTGGCTGATTTTATGGTGAAGCCAAGCATTATTTTCCCGTCCGTGAATCTTCCTCGTGCCATGAAAAGATTTCAAGAGATCAAAAAATATCTGAGTTCGTCTGGCGGAGATGCTAGAAAGTTGGAGATGAAGCGTGTGTGGAGCATCAGACAGGCGAATGTGTCTCAAGGGCGGCCACCACGCTCAGGTATTTCAAGATTGCAAAAGTATTTGGGTACGAAACTACGGGGAATGTCTTCATTAACTCCCTCATCTTCAGCATCAAGTCTCACGGTCTGGTTTATATGTTCATTCTTCTTCCTGTGTTGAGGTTCATTATGTCTATCATGTTGGGGTTCATTATGTCTATCATGTTGAGGTTCATTATGTCTGTCATGTTGAGGTTCATTATGTCTGTCATGTTGGGGTTCATTATGTCTGTCATGTTGAGGTTCATTATGTCTGTCATGTTGGGGTTCATTATGTCTGTCATGTTGAGGTTCATTATGTCTATCATGTTGGGGTTCATTATGTCTATCATGTTGAGGTTCATTATGTCTGTCATGTTGAGGTTCATTATGTCTGTCATGTTGAGGTTCATTATGTCTGTCATGTTGGGGTTCATTATGTCTGTCATGTTGGGGTTCATTATGTATGTCATGTTGGGGTTCATTATGTCTGTCATGTTGAGGTTCATTATGTCTGTCATGTTGGGGTTCATTATGTCTGTCATGTTGAGGTTCATTATGTCTGTCATGTTGGGGTTCATTATGTCTGTCATGTTGAGGTTCATTATGTCTATCATGTTGGGGTTCATTATGTCTGTCATGTTGAGGTTCATTATGTATGTCATGTTGGGGTTCATTATGTCTATCATGTTGAGGTTCATTATGTCTGTCATGTTGAGGTTCATTATGTCTGTCATGTTGGGGTTCATTATGTCTGTCATGTTGAGGTTCATTATGTCTGTCATGTTGGGGTTCATTATGTCTGTCATGTTGAGGTTCATTATGTCTGTCATGTTGGGGTTCATTATGTCTATCATGTTGGGGTTCATTATGTCTATCATGTTGAGGTTCATTATGTCTGTCATGTTGGGGTTCATTATGTCTATCATGTTGGGGTTCATTATGTCTGTCATGTTGGGGTTCATTATGTCTGTCATGTTGGGGTTCATTATGTATGTCATGTTGGGGTTCATTATGTCTGTCATGTTGAGGTTCATTATGTCTATCATGTTGAGGTTCATTATGTATGTCATGTTGGGGTTCATTATGTCTGTCATGTTGAGGTTCATTATGTCTATCATGTTGGGGTTCATTATGTATGTCATGTTGGGGTTCATTATGTATGTCATGTTGGGGTTCATTATGTCTGTCATGTTGAGGTTCATTATGTCTATCATGTTGGGGTTCATTATGTATGTCATGTTGGGGTTCATTATGTCTGTCATGTTGAGGTTCATTATGTCTATCATGTTGGGGTTCATTATGTCTATCATGTTGGGGTTCATTATGTATGTCATGTTGGGGTTCATTATGTCTGTCATGTTGAGGTTCATTATGTCTATCATGTTGGGGTTCATTATGTATGTCATGTTGGGGTTCATTATGTATGTCATGTTGGGGTTCATTATGTCTATCATGTTGAGGTTCATTATGTCTGTCATGTTGGGGTTCATTATGTCTGTCATGTTGAGGTTCATTATGTCTGTCATGTTGGGGTTCATTATGTCTATCATGTTGGGGTTCATTATGTCTATCATGTTGAGGTTCATTATGTCTGTCATGTTGGGGTTCATTATGTCTATCATGTTGGGGTTCATTATGTCTGTCATGTTGGGGTTCATTATGTCTGTCATGTTGGGGTTCATTATGTCTGTCATGTTGGGGTTCATTATGTATGTCATGTTGGGGTTCATTATGTATGTCATGTTGGGGTTCATTATGTATGTCATGTTGGGGTTCATTATGTATGTCATGTTGGGGTTCATTATGTCTATCATGTTGGGGTTCATTATGTCTATCATGTTGGGGTTCATTATGTCTGTCATGTTGGGGTTCATTATGTCTGTCATGTTGGGGTTCATTATGTATGTCATGTTGGGGTTCATTATGTATGTCATGTTGGGGTTCATTATGTATGTCATGTTGGGGTTCATTATGTATGTCATGTTCATTATGTTGTTCATCATTTGGTTCCGTCCATGATCGGTGTCGTTTCTCGTTAACATAGAAGTGTCATTTTGAGTGGTTCTGTCTGCTGCCTTGTCTTGCTGAAAGTTAGATGTAGAGAAAACAATGTTCAGCAGTGAGAGAGAGAGAATGATTACATGAACACATTATACTTTTGTTACTTGTGAACATACAGAACAGACACGAAATACAACCTGAACTTAACACAGGCTGAGCACCGCTCTTTCCTCTACCGTGCCACTCTACCTTCACCCGTCGTGCCACTCTACCGTCACCCGTCGTGCCACTCTTCCTTCACCCGTCGTGCCACTCTACCTTCACCCGTCACACTGAGATGATAATGTTGGTCTATACATTAGTGGCTGAGAACTATGCTGTATGGTGGTAGGTTGATGACTATAAACAAACTTTATGATTCTAGTCTGACGATCGATCAAGTTAATGATGACTTTGTATTGTTGTATGTTGACAACTGAACGAACACAGTTTGGTCATGACTGAGTGAGAACACTCTGCCTCCATGTTGTCCAGTGAGCAACAATGTTTTGTTTAATGTTGACGAATGAGGGAATGTTCTACATGATGACGTCACCTGATGCCTCACACTGTTGCCTCCACTGGTCCACATGATGACGTCATCTGATGCATCACACCGTTGCCTCCACTGGTCCACATGATGACGTCATCTGTGTACAAGCGTCTTGGTTGCTTACCTTCATCCACATCATTACCTCCACCAGCACTCACTCCACTAGGCTGCCTCCCTCCACCGCTAACACACCTCCCCCACCACTAGTTCATCATCTCCATCACACCTCCATCACTTAAGTTCATCATCTCCATCACACCTCCTCCATCACTTAGGTTCATCATCTCCATCACACCTCCTCCATCACTTAGGTTCATCATCTCCATTACATCTTCCCCATAATTACCTCATCTCCATCCTCCACATTGTCCCCCACTATCGATCTCCACCCTCCACTGCTCCTCCACCATCGTTACCCCACCTTCCACCACACCTCCCCCATCACCACCACCCTCCCTCAGCTGTGCCACACAAACACCGTCTGCCTCGCACAGATACCCAAGACTGATGGACTGGCTCATCCCACACAACCATTAGTCTCTTTCTGTGTTTTCGTTTTCTTCGTTATATCGTGGCTTAGTGCTGGCCTGGCTTGTCCTCTGAAATGGCCATAATTATATTAATATAATCAGTAAGTTATACAATAAGAACGCGAGGAAAGGACCATATTTCTCTTATTTTGTGTAGATGTTGACATAGATGATGGTATAGTGCCATGTTCTACTCCAACTATACATCTGCCAACGTTAACGTGAGTTGTGCGCTTTCCTTTGTGGTAGTTATCTTTTCTTTACATCCGAGTTTAGTATGACAGGTGTGGGGTTCGATCACCATGACTGTATGGTTCAGTCGTACACTCCACAGGTGAAGCAATAAGAAACACTCATCTTCCACCTGAGATGTGTACACCCCTGCAGGTCAGGAGGACATGTATGGAGAGCAGGTCAGGAGGACATGTATGGAGGGCAGGTCAGGAGGACATGTATGGAGGGCAGGTCAGGAGGACATGTATGGAGGGCAGGTCAGGAGGACATGTATGGAGAGCAGGTCAGGAGGACATGTATGGAGGGCAGGTCAGCTGGTCAGTGTTATGATAACCCTTCAAGATATAATATATTCTTCCTCAGTGATGAAGACAGGATGGTGCTGAGGGCCAGCTCCGAGTCCATCTTGTTACTCTGACGAGGGGAACGTAACTATGGATGAGGGACGAGGGGAACGTAACTATGGATGAGGGACGAGGGGAACGTAACTATGGGTGAGGGACGAGGGGAACGTAACTATGGGTGAGGGACGAGGGGAACGTAACTATGGGTGAGGGACGAGGGGAACGTAACTATGGATGAGGGACGAGGGGAACGTAACTATGGGTGAGGGACGAGGGGAACGTAACTATGGATGAGGGACGAGGGGAACGTAACTATGGATGAGGGACGAGGGGAACGTAACTATGGATGAGGGACGAGGGGAACGTAACTATGGGTGAGGGACGAGGGGAACGTAACTATGGGTGAGGGACGAGGGGAACGTAACTATGGGTGAGGGACGAGGGGAACGTAACTATGGATGAGGGACGAGGGGAACGTAACTATGGGTGAGGGACGAGGGGAACGTAACTATGGGTGAGGGACGAGGGGAACGTAACTATGGATGAGGGACGAGGGGAACGTAACTATGGATGAGGGACGAGGGGAACGTAACTATGGGTGAGGGACGAGGGGAACGTAACTATGGATGAGGGACGAGGGGAACGTAACTATGGGTGAGGGACGAGGGGAACGTAACTATGGGTGAGGGACGAGGGGAACGTAACTATGGGTGAGGGATGAGGGGAACGTAATTGTGAGTGAGGGATGAGAAGAAATGATTATGAACAGCCATGTCTGCTGACGCTGTCTATATACACATCCTGGACGCCCCACATAATGAACTTGGTAATGTCAACTACCCATAAGTCAGAGGAGTTGAATCAATAAAATATGTTTTTCATATGAATTGTTGTTTCATGTTACAAGGGTCTCATTTGCTTCAGCATAGAGAAGTACTCACATATCTTGGTTGGCTTCACTTCCACATCTCTCTTACCCAGATTGAAATCAAAATATCTTTATTATATTAAGTATTCAGAGAAGGTCTCTTTAACCACCCCTTCCCATCCGTCATAAAGTTACTCTTCTTCTTCTGTTCTACAGGTATTAATCCCGCCACAGTTCCCCGTCAGCCTTCCCATATGTCCCAGCTTGGTGCCTGGAACCACGGAATATATCCTCCTTCTTTCATCCGTCTGTCTTTGTAACATTTTACCTGTAAGAGTCAAGTCGACAAAAACACGAAGCACTTTTCTATATTCTATATCTCATTCACTTCGTCTTCCACTTGATATGAGACAGCCACAGCTGAGGTATACTTTTGCCCGTGTCCTGAGAGAGAGAGAGAGAGAGAGAGAGAGAGAGAGAGAGAGAGAGAGAGAGAGAGAGAGAGAGAGAGAGAGAGAGAGAGAGAGAGAGAGAGAGAGAGAGAGAGAGAGAGAGAGAGAGAGAGAGAGATTCACACTTCAACACTGACATGCCCGGGTCGACGCATTACGAAAAACCTTTATCAACATAAACATCATAATAATGATACTACTACTACTACTACTACTACTACTGCTACTACTACTACTATTACTTCTACTACTAATGATAATAATAATGATAATGATAATGATAATGACCCCGGAGTACCTTTATGTAGTCAGAGATCAACGTAAAACAAGTAATATATCATCCACAAAACTTTGACTTTGTAATAAATGGCAGTTGGCCGGTGAGGACAGTGCCAGAGGTGAGGAGTCTGTATGATGAATGTTACACATAAGATTCATCCTTGATGTATGACGCAAATCTGAATTAATCTGTTCACGTGGAGAGGAGCAGCTGCTCTCTCTCTCTCTCTCTCTCTCTCTCTCTCTCTCTCTCTCTCTCTCTCTCTCTCTCTCTCTCTCTCTCTCTCTCTCTCTCTCTCTCTCTCTCTTATGAATCTGTGTTGTAGGTGCGGCATGTGTGAGTCTCCCCGGTCAGGGCGAAGCCACATATCGTCATGCAATAGCAAGGAAGAATGAGATATTAATGACGTCATCACCGGTATATGGTAGAGGTGATGAGTGAATGGTTGTGACTCTCATAATTGACGTAATGAAGGAAATGAGGAATACATCACTTGATGGGGTAATAATGGAAGGATTGATGGGGTTATAATGGGAGGCCTTGATGGGGTAATAATGGAAGGCTTGATGGGGTTATAATGGGAGGCCTTGATGGGGTAATGATGAGGTCCTTGGTGGGGTAGTAATGGGGGCTTGGCATGGTACATGTACCTCTGTTCATTACATGGAGGAAGTTTAGAATGATTGATAGAGACATACATGTCAGGTTATATCTTATCTAGTAACTATCTGCGCTTTATGGAAAATTTATGTTATTATTCACTTACTTCAAAGTTACATCCTAAGATTTGCATAATGTGTCTTGTATCGATGCAATAATTTTTGCAAACTTTTGTCTTGTGTTGTGTATCATATTTAGGATGAGGTAGTTGCAGAAGATGAACGTGTTGCACTTATGACTCAAGTGCCACTGAACATTACTCTAAACACAATGGAACTGTAGAGATCATGGGTTCCCTCGTTAACGAGGTAGTTCGAGTATAAAGCATTTACTTGCTCACGTCCACTTTATAGCTCTCATTGTAATGGACTGGAACTAAAGCCTCCTGCCCACGATCAAGCCCGACAGGTCTTTTTGTGGTTTACCTGATCACTGTGTATGCCTTGGGTCAGCTCACTGACAACACGTCTTCCCTTGTGTTCCACATGAACTCAATTCAACCTCTTTCCTTTTCCCGCTTCTTACTTGTTCAGGTTCCGATAACTCAAAGCATCTTTAAGTCCATCCTTCCGTTTCTTGTTCGGCTTCTCCCACCTCCTTGTTCTCTCAACTTCTGACACATATATCCTCTTGGTCAGTCTCTCCTCACTCATACTCTCCATATATCCAAACCATTCAGCACACCCTGCTCAGCTCTCACGGTGTTTATCCTTATCCGATCGATCCCCCTCACGCAGCATTTTGTCCTGAGATGTTCCATTTCCAACACATCCATCCTTTTCCGCTCTCTTGCATAAAGGGCCAATGACTTGCAGCCACCAGTACTGCCGGGACCACTGTAACACCAAATACATCCTTCTTTGCCCTGAGAGAGTGAGTGACATGCCATGCCACTCACTCCTCAACGCACCCAGGACCTTAACCTCCTCACCCACCCATCTTCACATAGCGGCCATGCTTGCACTCGCCACCATGTAGTATAGGTAAGGTAAAACATTAAAATTCCTTCACGTTCTCTCCATTCAGACTGACACTCACTCTTCCCTGATAAACCTCAAAATTCTTTATTTTCTATTGCTCTTGAAACTTGCAAAACATGCAAACTTCCAAAAGCCAGGATCGAACCCGGGACCACTGCGTGGCAGGTGGGAGCGTTACAGCTAGGCTATGATCATAGCCTAGCCGTAGCGCTTCCACCTGCTAATCAGGGGTCCTGGGTTCGATCCTGGCTGTTGCAGGTTTGTATGTTATATGGAAGTCAGCGTTCATACGCACTATATTCGTGTGTGTGTATATATATATATATATATATATATATATATATATGAAGGTGAAATCGCACTTCAGTAGGAGCTCATACAATCCTGTTTAACATATGATTTTTCTATACATGTGGCACGACATGTACTTAAAGCTAATTAAATCCCAACATCATTATAGCGTTGCTCCTGTACATAATGTTTTACCTCGTACACTAGTGACTGAATTTTTCTATAAAAGTGATCACATACAAAGAAAACCTCATTCATCATCACGTAGTTATATGATTCCACAATCTTTTGTTTCCGCAGGGCACAATACTACATTATGGCGATATAATGTCACTCTCGGATCAAAGAACTCCACAAAAATTATCTGTTTGGAGAATACATCACTCATCACCACCATCATCAGTGGAGAACTCTAATGTTTGATGGTATAGACGAACTCAAGTGGCAAACCTTAATCTATATTCAAACCTCTGTCTACTGAAGGACGGATGTGTGGCTCAGGTAGACGATGGGAGAATCATACATCTTCATGTTGTCTATAATCATATTCTTACATACCGTGGGAGGGACCATTGCTCAGTATATATTCCTCATACTCGTACATACAAACACGTCTAGACATCCTTCACACCAGAAGACAAACACATGAGAACATACTGTGCGTCCCTCTGAAGGAACGCCAATATAGACAGACGTCAGAAAGATATACGTCACCGAACAAAATTTGAAAACATTATGTAAAAATCCTCAAATTTCTATCAATTAAGTCTCTGCAGATATCGCAAAGCTTAAAGTTCCGCAGTGGACACCACTGCTACAAAGCACTGAGTGAACACAGTAGGAAGGATATCCAAGAATTCTGGTCATGATCAGTCAGAAACAGATATCACAACATGCAAACAAACGGAGGTTCAAGCACGGGGAATCATGAAAAGTAAACAATTCTGGCAGAGGTTTTCCACCATCGACCAAAAACACTCCATTAAACCAGTTTGATCCACAATTAATGACGAATAAAACCATACGACAAAAGAAATCTCTGGTCTCGTTACTGGCAGCCAGTCGACAGACAACCCTGTGATGGAGGTGGTCACTACCATGAACCAGAGTTCCTCAAACATCATCAAGTCTGACAACTATGACCAACGTCTTCTCTGACCTAAACTGTTGGCTGAACAGATTAATATTGGCTTTGCCACAGAAGACTTTGTGATCATAACATACAAATTATAGACAAGAATCACTTCATGTTCTTAAATCATGTAGAGACACGAGCTCATGCCTGAGCTGGATAACCTCCCACATGATCGAACCAGAGTCTTATCATTGTGTTATCAGCTGATCATGATGAAATTTGGCCATTCCAAACCTTCTACAAATATTAGCGATTTCCCCACACGCTGCCCATCCCATGATAGACTAAATTACGTCAGGATTCCAAAATCGTTTCGACCTATTGTGTTGAAGAGCATCTTATGCTGTGTTAAGGGAAGAAAAATATATTAGAAGTTATTTTGATAAGAGTTAAGATATTGATCAAATGGTCAACAATGTGGCCTCCATTAAATGCAGAAGTACAGTCAAACATTTGACATATCTAACGGTTAATTTCTTGAATAACTCCCTCAAGAAAATAATAAGAAACTGATACTGAGACAACCTGGGACCTAACCTGGCGACACAGACTGATGACGTAACGTCACACCTCAGGTTTAAGTTGTTATCTGACATATTTGATCGTAATTGCTTGACTGACGGAACCGTTGCAGCCAAACCATCGGTTCATGATATAACTTCAAGAATATTTTGATAATGGAATGGAGTGTCGCAAGACAGTGTTAAGCCCAGACTATATCTGATAATGACACACTTCATCGTCAACAACCTTCATCCACAGGATCTTTAAATACTCACACATTACTGACTCGTCCAGTGTGGTCGTCCTCAGGTGATGCATAACTCTCACCTGCACAACTGAACATTAACAACTGAACATTAACAACTGAACATTAACAACTGAACATTAACAACTGAACATTAACAACTGAACATTAACAACTGAACATTAACAACTGAACATTAACAACTGCTTCCATCAGTTACCATCTCGTCCACTTGTGTCATCTAACGTACCATTCACTGGTGAGAACATACCATGATTCACAGAAGAGTGTTAGTGTAGTGACCATCCTTCCTGCTCCAGTGGTGTGACATCTACCTAACAAATACCTGGGTCAAGGAGCATCAAGTATAACATGTTATGTTCCATCGTAACGTTACGTCACATAACTTTGAAAACAACGTTAAACGTTGAAAGTCGGGAATATGTGATGTTGGAGACAACATTAAGGAGGCTTTACATGGTTGCAAATGTGAAACATTTTAGTGATTTAAAATCATTTATTGAAGATGATGTCAGGATGACGTACCACGGGTGTTGTGACACACATCACTGCGTTTAGTAAAGTGTGATACCAGCCTCACCACTGACCATGAAATGTGTTTTGAAGGACAATTTTTGGGAAAATTAAGTGATAAACAAGAAATCGGAGGCGAACATGATGACCTAAGTTTGACCCTGTCAGACCCGGAGCTGGCGCAAACCCGCAGCTGGCGCAAACCCGCAGCTGGCGCAAACCCGCAGCTGGCGCAAACCCGCAGCTGGCGCGATCGTATTTTTCTTGAGGTAACATCAAGTTTCTCAGACTTTTTCATAAATACATTTTCAGAAAATGTTTGACAACAATATAATCTTTGTAAGACAGATGGCACGTGACGACCCAGCTTACAGACACGACTCTGTCGACTGTGGTCTGTACTAATGAACACCTAACATCCTCAGTAGACCGCCACAACATCCTCAGTAGACTGCTACAACATCCTCAGTAGACTGCTACAACATCCTCAGTAGACCGCCACAACATCCTCAGTAGACCGCCACAACATTCTCAGTAGACCGCCACAACATCCTCAGTAGACCGCCACAACATCCTCAGTAGACCGCTACAACATTCTCAGTAGACCGCCACAACATCCTCAGTAGACCGCTACAACATCCTAAGTAGACCGCCACAACATTCTCAGTAGACCGCCACAACATCCTCAGTAGACCGCCACAACATCCTCAGTAGACCGCCACAACATCCTCAGTAGACCGCCACAACATCCTCAGTAGACCGCTACAACATCCTAAGTAGACCGCCACAACATCCTCAGTAGACCGCCACAACATTCTCAGTAGACCGCCACAACATCCTCAGTAGACCGCCACAACATCCTCAGTAGACCGCTACAACATCCTCAGTAGACCGCCACAACATCCTCAGTAGACCGCTACAACATTCTCAGTAGACCGCCACAACATCCTCAGTAGACCGCTACAACATCCTCAGTAGACCGCCACAACATCCTCAGTAGACCGCCACAACATTCTCAGTAGACCGCCACAACATCCTCAGTAGACCGCCACAACATCCTCAGTAGACCGCCACAACATTCTCAGTAGACCGCCACAACATCCTCAGTAGACCGCTACAACATCCTCAGTAGACCGCCACAACATCCTCAGTAGACCGCCACAACATCCTCAGTAGACCGCTACAACATCCTCAGTAGACCGCCACAACATCCTCAGTAGACCGCCACAACATCCTCAGTAGACTGCTACAACATCCTCAGTAGACTGCTACAACATCCTCAGTAGACCGCCACAACATCCTAAGTAGACCGCCACAACATCCTCAGTAGACCGCCACAACATTCTCAGTAGACCGCCACAACATCCTCAGTAGACCGCCACAACATCCTCAGTAGACCGCTACAACATCCTCAGTAGACCGCCACAACATCCTCAGTAGACTGCTACAACATCCTCAGTAGACTGCTACAACATCCTCAGTAGACCGCCACAACATCCTAAGTAGACCGCCACAACATCCTAAGTAGACCGCCACAACATCCTCAGTAGACCGCCACAACATCCTCAGTAGACCGCCACAACATCCTCAGTAGACCGCCACAACATCCTCAGTAGACTGCTACAACATCCTCAGTAGACCGCCACAACATCCTCAGTAGACCGCCACAACATCCTAAGTAGACCGCCACAACATCCTCAGTAGACCACCACAACATCCTCAGTAGACCGCCACAACATCCTCAGTAGACCGCCACAACATCCTCAGTAGACCGCTACAACATCCTCAGTAGACCGCCACAACATCCTCAGTAGACCGCTACAACATCCTCAGTAGACCGCCACAACATCCTCAGTAGACCGCCACAACATCCTCAGTAGACCGCCACAACATCCTCAGTAGACCGCCACAACATCCTCAGTAGACCGCTACAACATCCTCAGTAGACCGCTACAACATCCTCAGTAGACCGCCACAACATCCTCAGTAGACCGCCACAACATTCTCAGTAGACCGCCACAACATCCTCAGTAGACCGCTACAACATCCTCAGTAGACCGCTACAACATCCTCAGTAGACCGCCACAACATCCTCAGTAGACCGCCACAACATTCTCAGTAGACCGCTACAACATCCTCAGTAGACCGCCACAACATCCTCAGTAGACCGCTACAACCTCATCTCTTTCATATATACATACTTTATGACACACACACACACACACACACACACACACACACACACATACACACGGGCCAACGTGAGTAGTGAAGTGATTACATCAGACATTGTACAAGTGTGCAGCGTGGGTCGGCATCGAACCCTGCGAGGTATGTCGGGCAACCAGGACCACACGGAGGATGACAGACACAGCTGATGGTGAACCATTAGTGTGTTGTGTTGCCTGCTGACCTCAGGCAGCGGGGGTTGTAACATGATGTAACTCAGTCTAACGTGACAACGATGATGTGACAAACATGTACCACAGTGGCAAGGTTGGCACCCAGCACAAAACACTGGTTCACTAGTGGCCGAGGTAGCCAGGCGTCTCTCCCAGGGTTCGACTCCCACCTCTGGTAGATATATACATATGTCTTTCTCTACATATACACCAGAGATAAGCCATAAACGCTCCAGTACCCAGATAAGATCATAGTAATGTGAATACACGCCATCACCGCTGCCTGATATCCCTTCCATTCCTCACTCATGTTTGCCAACAGTTATAACCCAACCTCACCCAGCCAGGCCCACAGTCATGCCCTGCTGCTCCCCCGAGCTCGCCAGACGCCCACCTGAGCATGACTGGACGCATTCACATCGAGACGTTAAGACGATGTTACCACGTAGCCTCCCGAGATGGTGAACAATGTATAAGACAACTTGAAGAATTCACAAAAATTCTGATGAAAAACTGTGATCAGGTTACTTTAACATACTATGTTAATAACATAAACATACCAAGCATGAGGTTCTGGGTTCGAACCCTGGCTGTTGGAGGCTTGTGTCAGGATTTACCGATAATGGACTCTACATATTTGACATTGATTACATATTATGGTATCCCAAAATTTCCTTGACTCAGCTTGCAATCTTCCTTGACTCAACTTGTAATCTTACTAGAAAATCTTTTTTACAATGATCAACCTGAAGAAACATCGTCAACAAAAACATGTTAGTATTACCTTGAGTTGTTTAATGTTCTTGTTTTATTAATAACTCATAACATTAATGTTGTCATCAGAAATAATAATGCTGTTAGGGAAAGTCTTAACAGAAACCCTGATTGAGTTGGTTAGTGACCTGGGTGTCTTCGAGACTAGTGACCCTGACTGACTGACCTGGGGTCACCACCTGATATGATCACGAAGGTAAATACTGGTAAACACAGGACCGGAAAACTGGCGTGTGTGTCTTGTGTCTCTTGTTGTGTCTCAACAATTGATAACATCTCTCCCACCAGACCAATGTACCTCATTGCAAACTCTCTGTGTTTTTTTTTTTTATTAAAGTTGCTTCAGAATTGACGCAGAGTTCATTCAAACTATATTTTTCCTTTTTTCAATAGAATGTTGAAGTTTGATGCTGCGGTGTTGTTAGGTCATGATACTATTAACACTGATGACAGTGAGTCGGATAAGAAGAAAGTTTATGGAAACAAGAAGTTCAGGATAAGTTTTACTTCTCTATCATTACGGTTCAGCCATCACCATCAGTGTTTTCCCGGCAAGTTAATATAACTCCAGCCAGACTCACTGTATCCATAACCATCTCTACAATCCTCATTCATAACCATGGACGATGAATATGAATAAACATATAAACAAACACATAAATAAATGCAGATAGTATTTCGCAGAACCTAACTGTACAATATGGAGTTGTATGAATACGAATACAGTGCACATAAACGCTTACTTCCATACTTCATATGCCGCCGTGTTGTACAGTTAGGTTCCGTAAAGAGCTGTCTGCTGGTTGTGTGAGCCGGATGGGATTTGACCGGTCTAGACCCCATTGCTCGCCAACGTGAGATATCCTGTCCAGGTCTGAGTTCATTGAGGAAGCTGTGTCAAGAGCAGAATTGAAGCAAATGGATAAATACAGTGGTAAGTCGTCAGCGTATGAGTGCATTTGGATTATTTGTGGAGGAGAGGAAATCATTGAAAAAAAGGAGAAAAAATGTAAGGGACAGGATAGAACCTTGTGGGACACTGCTGTTGATGGAAAAAAGGCGGAAGGCTGATCCATTAATAACCACATAGACAGATCGGCCGGAGAGGAAGCTGGATATAAAGAAGTAAAGTGAGGGAGGGAAGCCAAAAGAGGGGAGCTTAGAGATGAGACCTCGATGCCACACTGTCAAAAGCCTGGGATATGTCAAGGGCAACTACACTTGATTCCCCAAAACCTTTCAGGGATGATGACCAGACATTAGTAAGATAGGAAAGAATATCACTAGTAGATCTTACCGTAAGGATGCCATACTGGTGATCAGAGAAATTACTTTGATGTTCGAAGTGTTTAAGGATATGGGAGTTGAGGAGAGATTCAAAGACTTTAGAAATGGTAGATGGTAAAACAATAGGACGATATTTAGAGGGGTCAGAACGGTCACCCTTCTTAGGGATCGGGTATATCAACGTATGTTTCCAAGAAGAAGGAAAAGTTCTTGTTTTTAAACAGAAACGAAACAGACGAGTAAGCACAAGTGCAGGTTCAGAGGGACACTTTCAGAACACGGGGATGGAAGCCATCAGGACCATAAGCCTTGCTTGTGCTCAGAGAAAGAAGCGCTTTTCGGACAGTCCGAAAAGAGATTACGGGAAGAGACATACGATTATCAAGAGGAGCATCAGCGGTGAAGGAAAGTTAGAGTCATCCAAGGTAGAGTTAGAGGAGGAACGGGAGCACAAGAGAGTAGCTTTGTCTACGGGAGAGACAGTTATAGTACCGTCAGGACGGAAAAGTGAAGGAAAGGTAGAGCGACAGAAGTTGTTAGAGATGCCCTTAGCTGAAATTAAAAAGCTGTATATGTTTATATACATATATGCAGAGAGAGAGAGAGAGAGAGAGAGAGAGAGAGAGAGAGAGAGAGAGAGAGAGAGAGGCAGATCAGGATTTTCATGTCTACCCAATGTGGGAATGAAAGTTTTTAAAATCTATTCAGAACAGTATATGTTTGGCTGGGGCAGCACTTTTTGACCGTTTATATCACAGGAACTTTGAACAAAGCCTCCAGCAATACAAATAAAGTGACAAATGGGAAATAGCCACTGGCAAAAACTGCCATCAAGTCTATAAACCTAATGGCAAAAGGGAACCATGAAAAAGTTTAAATACTGCAGCTTCTGCTGCCATAAATATCTACGGTTTCATTTCGTTTTTCATATATATTCGCCAAACCCCGCGTCAGCGAGGTAGCGTTAAGAACAGAGGACTGTGCCTTAGAGGGAATATCCTCACTTGGACTCTTCTCTGTTCCTTCTTTTGGAAAATTGAAAACGGGAGTAGAGGTCAGACGAAAGAATGGCACAACCCACTCACATACGCATGTATATACATACACGTCCACATACGCACATATACATACCTATACATTTCAACGTATACATACATATACATACACAGACATATACATATATACACATGTACATATTCATACATGCTGCCTTTATTCATTCCTTCCGCCACCCCACCACACATGAAATGGCACCCCCTTCCCCCCGCATGTGCGCGAGGTAGCGCTTGGAAAAGGCAACAAAGGCCACATTCGTTCACACTCAGTCTCTAGATGTCATGTAATAATGCACCGAAACCACAGCTCCCTCTCCACATCCAGGCCTCACAAAACTTTCCATGGTTTACCCCAGACGCTTCACATGCCCTGGTTCAATCCACTGACAGCACGTCGACCCCGGTATACCACATCGTTCCAATTCACTCAATTCCTTGTACGCCTTTCACCCTCCTGCATGTTTAGGCCCCGATCGCTCAAAATCTTTTTCACTCCAACCTTCCACCTATAATTTGGTCTCCCACTTCTCCTCGTTCCCTCCACCTCTGACACATATATCCTCTTGGTCAATGTTTCCTCACTCATTCTCTCCATGTGACCAAACCATTTCAATACACCCTCTTCTGCATTCTCAACCACACTCTTTTTATTACCATACATTTCTCTTACCCTTTCATAACTTACTTGATTAAACCACCTCACACCACATATTGTCCTCAAACATCTCATTTCCAGCACATCTACCCTCCTCCGCGCAACCCTTTCTATAGCCCATGCCTTGCAACCATATGACATTGTTGGATCCACTTTTCCTTCAAACACCCATTATTGAGCTTCGAGATAACGTTCTCGCCTTCCACACATTCTTCGACGTTCCCAGAACCTTCGCACACTCCCCAACCCTATGACTCACCTCCGCTTCCATGGTTCCATCCACTGCCAGATCCACTCCCAGATATCTAAAACACTTCACTTACTCCAGTTTTTCTCCATTCAAACTTACCTCCTAATTAACATGTCCCTCAAGCCTACTGAACCTGATAAACTTGTTCTTATTCACATTTACTCTTAGCTTTCCTCTTCTACACACTTTACCAAACTCAGTCACCAACTTCTGCAGTTTCTCACCCGAATCAGCCACCAGCGATGTATCATCAGCAAACAACAACTGACTTACTTCCCAAGCCCTTTCATCCACAACAGACTGCATACTTGCCCCTCTCTCCAAAACTCTTGCATTCACCTCCCTAACAATCCCATCCATAAACAAATTAAACAATCATGGGGACATCATACACCCCTGCCGTAAACCTACATTCACTGAGAACCAATCACTTTCCTCTCTTCCTACTCGTGCACATGCCTTACATCCTTGATAAAAGCTTTTCACTGCTTCTAGCAACTTACCTCCCACACCATATACTCTTAATACCTTCCACAGAGCATCTCTATCAACTCTATCATATGCCTTCTCCAGATCCATAAATGCTACATTTAAATCCATTTGCTTTTCTAAGTATTTCCCCACATACATTCTTCAAAGCAAACACCTGATCCACACATCCTCTAGCACTTCTGAAACCACACTGCTCTTCCCCAATCTGATGCTTTGTACATACATTCACCTTCTCAATCAATACCCTCCCATATAATTTCCCAGGGATACTCAACAAACTTATACCTCTGTATCTGAACACTCACCTTTATCCCCTTTGTCTTTGAACAATGGCACTATGCATGCATTACTCCAATCCTCAGGCACTTCACCATGAACCATACATACATTGAATATCCTTACCAAGCAATCAACAACACAGTCACCCCCTTTTTTAGTAGATTCCACTGCAATACCATCCAAAACCGCCGTCTTGCCGGCTTTCATCTTCCGCAAATCTTTCACTACCTTTTTTCTGTTTACCAAAACGTTTTCCCTGATCCTCTCACTTCGCACACCACCTTAACCAAAACACCCTATATCTGCCACTCTGTCATCAAACACATTCAACAAACCTTCAAAATACTCACACCGTCTCCTTCTCACTCCAGAGTTACCTGTCATCACATCCCCACTTGCCCCCTTCACCGATGTTCCCATTTGTTCCCTTGTCTTACGCACTTTATTTACCTCCTTCCAAAACATCTTTCTATTCTCCCTAAAATCTAATGATACTCTCTCCCCAACTCTCATTTGCCCTTTTTTTTCAACTCTTGTACATCTCTCTTGACCTCCTGCCGCTTTCCTTTACACATCTCCCAGTCATTTGCACTCCTTCCTTGTAAGTATCGTCCAAACGCCTCTCTTTTCTCTTTCACTAACAACTTCCCTTCTTCATACCACCACTCACCATCCTTTCTTATTTGCCCACCTCCCAACTTTCTCATGCATCTTTTGCACATTCCATAACTGCTCCCTTAAATACATCCCATTCCTCACCCACTCTACGCATGTCATTTGCTCTCACCTTTTGCCATTCTACACTCAATCTCTCCTGGTACTTCCTCACACAAGTCACATTTCCAAGCTCACTTATTTCACCACTCCCTTCTCCCCAACATTCTCTCTTCATTTTTGAAAATCTCGACAAACCCTCACCTTCGCCTCCACAAGATAGTGATCATACATCCCTCCAGCTGCCCTTCTCAGCACATTTACATCCAAAAGTCTCTATTCTACACTCCTATCAAATACCACATAATTCAGTGATGCCCTTTGACCATCTCTCCTTCTCACATACGTACCAAATGGCGCCCTAGCTTCGTCTCTTCGATGTATATCAACTGACTTATATTTCTCTCTTGTGTCTCCCCTGATGATGTGATTATTACACGAAAGTGCACTTGGGAACTTATCGTGTTTTATTTTCCCTGTGGACTCATAGAATATCTTGATCACCGGCTTATAGTGATGGATGATTTGAATGCAAAGGTGAGTAATGTGGCAGTTGAGGGGATAATTGGTGTTCAGTGTTGTAAATGAAAATGGTGAAGAGCTTGTAGATTTATGTGCTGAAAAAGGACTGGTGATTGGGAATACCTGGTTAAAAAGAGAGATATACATAAGTATACGTATGTAGGTAGGAGAGATGGCCAGAGAGCGTTATTGGATTACGCATTAATTGATAGGCGCGCGAAAGAGAGACTTTTGGATGTTAATGTGCTGAGAGGTGCAACTGGAGGGATGTCTGATCATTCTCTTGTGGAGGCGAAGGTGAAGATTTGTAGAGGTTTTCAGAAAAGAAGAGAGAATGTTGGGGTGAAGAGAGTGGTGAGAGTAAGTGAGCTTGGGAAGGAGACTTGTGTGAGGAAGTACCAGGAGAGACTGAGTACAGAATGGAAAAAGGTGAGAACAAAGGAGGGAAGGGGAGTGGGGGAGGAATGGGATGTATTTAGGGAAGCAGTGATGGCTTGCGCAAAAGATGCTTGTGGCATGAGAAGCGTGGGAGATGGGCAGATTAGAAAGGGTAGTGAGTGGTAGGATGAAGAAGTAAGATTATTAGTGAAAGAGAAGAGAGAGGCATTTGGACGATTTTTGCAGGGAAATAATACAAATGAGTGGGAGATGTATAAAAGAAAGAGGCAGGAAGTCAAGAGAAAGTTGCAAGAGTTGAAAAAGAGGGCAAATAAGAGATAGGGTGAGAGAGCATCATTAAATTTTAAGGAGAATAAAAAGATGTTTTGGAAGGAGGTAAACAAAGTGCGTAAGACAAGGGAACAAAAGGGAACTTCGGTGAAGGGGGCTAATGGGGAGGTGATAACAAGTAGTGGTGATGTGAGAAGGAGATGGAGTGAGTATTTTGAGGGTTTGTTGAATGTGTTTGATGATAGAGTGGCAGATATAGGGTGTTTTGGTCGAGGTGGTGTGCAAAGTGAGAAGGTTAGGGAGGATGATTTGGTAAACAGAGAAGAGGTAGTAAAAGCTTTTCGGAATATGAAAGCCGGCAAGGCAGCGGGTTTTGATGGTATTGCAGTGGAATTTATCAAAAAAGGTGTGACTGTGTTGTTGACTGGTTGGTAAGGTTATTTAATGTATGTATGATTCATGGTGAGGTGCCTGAGGATTGGCGGAATACTTGCATAGTGCCATGGTACAAAGGCAAAGGGGACAAAGGTGAGTGCTCAAATTATAGAGGTATAAGTTTGTTGAGTATTCCTGGGAAATTCGATGGGAGGGTATTGATTGAGAGGGTGAAGGCTTGTACAGAGCATCAGATTGGGGAAGAGCAGTGTTGTTGCAGAAGTGGTAGAGGGTGTGTGGATCAGGTGTTTGCTTTGAAGAATGTGTGTGAGAAATACCTAGAAAAGCAAATGGATTTGTATGTAGCATTTATGGATCTGGAGAAGGCATATGATAAAGTTGATAGAGATGCTCTATGGAAGGTATTAAGAATATATGGTGTGGGAGGAAAGTTGTTAGAAGCAGTGAAAAGTTTTTATCGAGGATGTAAGGCATGTGTACGTGTAGGAAGAGAGGAAAGTGATTGGTTCTCAGTGAATGTAGGTTTGCGGCAGGGATGTGTGATGTCTCCATTGTCGTTTAATTTGTTTATGGATGGTGTTGTTTGGGAGGAGAATGCAAGAGTTTTGGAAAGAGGGGCAAGTATGCAGCCTGTCGTGGATCAGAGAGCTTGGGAAGTGAGTCAGTTGTTGTTCGCTGATGATACAGCGCTGGTGGCTGATTCATGTGAGAAACTGCAGAAGCTGGTGACTGAGTTTGGTAAAGCGTGTGAAAGAAGAAAGTTGAGAGTAAATGTGAATAAGAGCAAGGTTATTAGGTACAGTAGGGTTGAGGGTCAAGTCAATTGGGAGGTAAGTTTGAATGGAGAAAAACTGGAGGAAGTAAAGTGTTTTAGATATCTGGGAGTGGATCTGGCAGCGGATGGAACCATGGAAGCGGAAGTGAATCATAGGGTGTGGGATGGGGCGAAAATTCTTGGAGCCTTGAAGGATGTATGGAAGTCGAAAACATTATCTCGGAAAGCAAAAATGGGTATGTTTGAAGGAATAGTGGTTCCAACAATGTTGTATGGTTGCGAGGCGTGGGCTATGGATAAAGTTGTGCGGAGGAGGGTGGATGTGCTGGAAATGAGATGTTTGAGGACAATATGTGGTGTGAGGTGGTTTGATCGAGTAAGTAATAATAGGGCAAGAGAGATATTTTCATTTTTTTTTATTATACTTTGTCGCTGTCTCCCGCGTTTGCGAGGTAGCGCAAGGAAACAGACGAAAGAAATGGCCCAACCCCCCCCATGCACATGTATATACATACGTCCACACACGCAAATATACATACCTACACAGCTTTCCATGGTTTACCCCAGACGCTTCACATGCCTTGATTCAATCCACTGACAGCACGTCAACCCCGGTATACCACATCGCTCCAATTCACTCTATTCTTTGCCCTCCTTTCACCCTCCTGCATGTTCAGGCCCCGATCACACAAAATCTTTTTCACTCCATCTTTCCACCTCCAATTTGGTCTCCCTCTTCTCCTCGTTCCCTCCACCTCCGACACATATATCCTCTTGGTCAATCTTTCCTCACTCATCCTCTCCATGTGCCCAAACCACTTCAAAACACACTCTTCTGCTCTCTCAACCACGCTCTTTTTATTTCCACACATCTCTCTTATCCTTACGTTACTCACTCGATCAAACCACCTCACACCACACATTGTCCTCAAACATCTCATTTCCAGCACATCCATCCTCCTGCGCACAACTCTATCCATAGCCCACGTCTCGCAACCATACAACATTGTTGGAACCACTATTCCTTCAAACATACCCATTTTTGCTTTCCGAGATAATGTTCTCGACTTCCACACATTCTTCAAGGCCCCCAGAATTTTCGCCCCCTCCCCCACCCTATGATCCACTTCCGCTTCCATGGTTCCATCCGCTGCCAGATCCACTCCCAGATATCTAAAACACTTCACTTCCTCCAGTTTTTCTCCATTCAAACTCACCTCCCAATTGACTTGACCCTCAACCCTACTGTACCTAATAACCTAGCTCTTATTCACATTCACTCTTAACTTTCTTCTTCCACACACTTTACCAAACTCAGTCACCAGCTTCTGCAGTTTCTCACATGAATCAGCCACCAGCGCTGTATCATCAGCGAACAACAACTGACTCACTTCCCAAGCTCTCTCATCCCCAACAGACTTCATACTTGCCCCTCTTTCCAAAACTCTTGCATTCACCTCCCTAACAACCCCATCCAAAAACAAATTAAACAACCATGGAGACATCACACACCCCTGCCGCAAACCTACATTCACTGAGAACCAATCACTTTCCTCTCTTCCTACACGTACACATGCCTTACATCCTCGATAAAAACTTTTCACTGCTTCTAACAACTTTCCTCCCACACCATATATTCTTATTACCTTCCACAGAGCATCTCTATCAACTCTATCATATGCCTTCTCCAGATCCATAAATGCTACATACAAATCCATTTGCTTTTCTAAGTATTTCTCACATACATTCTTCAAAGCAAACACCTGATCCACACATCCTCTACCACTTCTGAAACCACACTGCTCTTCCCCAATCTGATGCTCTGTACATGCCTTCACCCTCTCAATCAATACCCTCCCATATAATTTACCAGGAATACTCAACAAACTTATACCTCTGTAATTTGAGCACTCACTCTTATCTCCTTTGCCTTTGTACAATGGCACTATGCACGCATTCCGCCAATCCTCATTCACCTCACCATGAGTCATACATACATTAAATAACCTTACCAACCAGTCAACAATACAGTCACCCCCTTTTTTAATAAATTCCACTGCAATACCATCCAAACCTGCTGCCTTGCCGGCTTTCATCTTCCGCAAAGCTTTCAGTACCTCTTCTCTGTTTACCAAATCATTTTCCCTAACCCTCTCACTTTGCACACCACCTCGACCAAGACACCCTATATCTGCCACTCTATCATCAAACACATTCAACAAACCTTCAAAATACTCAGGGCAAGAGAGATGTGTGGTAATAAAAAGAGTGTGGTTGAGAGAGCAGAAGAGGGTGTTTTGAAATGGTTTGGTCACATGGAAAGAATGAGTGAGGAAAGATTGACAAAGAGGATATATGTGTCAGAGGTGGAGGGAACGGGGAGAAGTGGGAGACCAAATTGGAGGTGGAAAGATGGAGTGAAAAAGACTTTGAATGCTCGGGGCCTGAACATGCAGGAGGGTGAAAGGCATGCGAGGAATAGAGTGAATTGGAACGATGTGGTATACCGCGGTCGACGTGCTGTCATTGGATTGAACCATGGCATGTGAAACGTCTGGGGTAAACCATGAAAAGTTCTGTCGGGCCTGGATGTGAAAAGGGAGCTGTGGTTTCGGTGCATTATTACATGACAGTTAGAGACTGAGTGTGAACGAATGTGGCCTTTGTTTTCTTTTCCAAGCGCTACCTCGCACACAATATGGGGGAGGGGGTTGCTATTTCATGTGTTGCGGGGTGGCGATGGAGATGAATAAAGACAGACAGTATGAATTATGTACATGTGTATATATGTATATGTCTGTGTGTTTATATATATGTATACGTTGAGATGTATAGGTATGTATATGTGCATGTGTGGACGTGTATGTATATACATGTGTATGCGGGTGGGTTGGGCCATTCTTTCGTCTGTTTCCTTGCGCTACCTCGCTAACGCGGGAAACAGCGACAAAGGAAAGCAAATATATATATATATATATATATATATATATATATATATATATATATATATATATATATATATATATATATATGATAACCGTGTACGTGTTACAGGACTCCACCTGCTCGAGGTTACGTCGTCTGAGATCATAATGTTTCTTTCTTATAGAAACATAAAGTACATTATTATCTGACCAAGTCTGTCTTGTGTAATGAGATGTCTCAGTGTTTGTGCCTTGTCAGTGTTATTATCAGTAGTGTCTCATCAGTAGTGGTAGTGATGTCCGAATTTTCATTTGAGAATTACATATGTTTGATTACCAGAACGTCATGACAGGTTTTGAGTCAGCTGTATTCCTGTTCCGTGGTTGTAGTATATTGTTTCACACTCTAACATCATAGAAGGTGAGGTGGTAGTGTGTGTGTGTGTGTGTGTGTGTGTGGTGGAGGGGGGAGGCGCATCAGAGGGTCTGGCTCACACAGTTTACATTTCTTTCATCATAAAAGTAAGAAACGATGATGTATCTGGATCTTGGCCGGAGGTTTGTACTTGTTCTCTGTTTAACCACATCTTGGCCGACCACTGCTAGTGTTCAGTCCTGACGACTTCATCACAGCTGTTCACTTTACCCAGTGAACCGTCACGTGTAATACCTGTAGCCTCATTCACTTCCCCTTCCTCATATACGAACCCAAGGATGTGCGGTCGTTGTGGCGGTCTCCCTACCTAACCCAACCATCAGCATCTCGTTAAGACACAATCAGAACCTCCTGTGTGGTGTATAGCTTCCCCTCCAACCCTCACACAAGACTAACGTAGATCATCATCCCGAGCCTCACGCCGGCTGGCCAGACGACCTATCTATAATCTATCTATACATGTGTCTATCTGTTTGTTTATCTATCTATTTATCTATCAATCATTCAGTCCCTCTATCTATCTAACAGAACCCAATACTCATTACCAAGGGATAGATCGGCACACACAGCCTCTCACCTCACTGACACACATGACCGCTCTGGTGGCCACCGCTTCACAATGACACAATACTTTGTCAATCTTGTACACGATCAACATTATTGTTCAAATCATCATCTGACATGTTCATTCTTGCGACTTTACTTGAACATCTTATGATTGTGATATCTTCCTCACTTGTGTTCTATGTTAGTCTATCTTATGATTGTGATATCTTCCTCACTTGTGTTCTATGTTAGTCTATCTTATGATTGTGATATCTTCCTCACTTGTGTTCTATGTTAGTCTCAGTTGTGTTCTCGGGATGACCCAGGCTCTCATGCAGGAGCAGGTGAGGGGGATCCTGGCCATCACAGCAAGGTGCCGCTTCCCTCACCTCAGCGGTTCCTATATCATCAAAGATGGTTGTCCTTGTGTGACGTCACTGGGAGGTGCCTCACACGTACCCTGAGATATATGAGGTATAGCATATGAGGTTATACTGTGGTATAGCATATGAGGTTATACTATGGTATAGCATATGAGGTTATACTGTGGTATAGCATATGAGGTTATACTATGGCATAACATATGAGGTTATACTGTGGTAGAGCATATGAAGTCATACTGTGGTATAGCATATGAGGTTATACTGTGGTATAGCATATGAGGTTATACTGTGGTATAGCATATGAGGTTATACTATGGCATAGCATATGAGGTTATATTGTGGTATAGCATATGAGGGTTATACTGTGGTAGAGCATATGAAGTCATACTGTGGTATAGCATATGAGGTTATACTGTGGTATAGCATATGAGGTTATACTGTGGTATAGCATATGAGGTTATACTATGGCATAGCATATGAGGTTATACTGTGGTATAGCATATGAGGGTTATACTAAGGTATAGCATACGAGGGTTATACAGATATATAGCACATGTGGGTTATACTGAAGTAGAGCATACCAGGGTTATACATATATATATAGCACATGAGAGCTATGCTGAGGTATAGATATGATGGTTATAATGAGCACAATAGGGATATACCATGTTATGATTACCTTTTTTGGTCAAAAAGGAAAATTCTTTGGATGAAAATATATGTAACATATTTTGTAATATATGTAACATATTTTGTAATAGTTTGTAAATATATGTAACATATTTTGTAATAGTTTGTAAATATATGTAACATATTTTGTAATAGTTTGTAAATATATGTAACATATTTTGTAATATATGTAACATATTTTGTAATAGTTTGTAAATATATGTAACATATTTTGTAATACTTTGTAAATATATGTAACATATTTTGTAATATATGTAACATATTTTGTAATAGTTTATAAATATATGTAACATATTTTGTAATAGTTTGTAAATATATGTAACATATTTTGTAATAGTTTGTAAATATATGTAACATATTTTGTAATATATGTAACATATTTTGTAATAGTTTGTAAATATATGTAACATATTTTGTAATACTTTGTAAATATATGTAACATATTTTGTAATAGTTTGTAAATATATGTAACATATTTTGTAATAGTTTGTAAATATATGTAACTTATTTTGTAATAGTTTGTAAATATATGTAACATATTTTGTAATAGTTTGTAAATATATGTAACATATTTTGTGATATATGTAACATATTTTGTAATAGTTTGTAAATATATGTAACATATTTTGTAATATATGTAACATATTTTGTAATATATGTAACATATTTTGTAATAGTTTGTAAATATATGTAACATATTTTGTAATAGTTTGTAAATATATGTAACATATTTTGTAATAGTTTGTAAATATATGTAACATATTTTGTAATAGTTTGTAAATATATGTAACATATTTTGTAATAGTTTGTAAATATATGTAACATATTTTGTAATATATGTAACATATTTTGTAATAGTTTGTAAATATATGTAACATATTTTGTAATAGTTTGTAAATATATGTAACATATTTTGTAATATATGTAACATATTTTGTAATAGTTTGTAAATATATGTAACATATTTTGTAATAGTTTGTAAATATATGTAACATATTTTGTAATATATGTAACATATTTTGTAATAGTTTGTAAATATATGTAACATATTTTGTAATAGTTTGTAAATATATGTAACATATTTTGTAATAGTTTGTAAACATGGAAGAAAACGTTGCTGTCGGCACACGAAGGCTTGAGAGGGCGGGACCGACCGCCGTTTTCTGTATATTTACAGCAACATTACGGGCGGGAGGAGCGTAGCAGCCGTGAGGCCACGACGATTCCGGCACTAACGATCGTAACAATGGGAGAGAGAGAGAGAGAGAGAGAGAGAGAGAGAGAGAGAGAGAGAGAGAGAGAGAGAGAGAGAGCTCCCAGTAATATATATAGTCAGGTGGAATTAGCGTCAGCAGCAAGTATTGTGCATGTTACGTCACCACACAGGAACGCTGGGGTAAGGTTATGTCACCACACAGGAACGCTGGGGTAAGGTTACGTCACCACACAGGAACGCTGGGGTAAGGTTACGTCACCACACAGGAACGCTGGGGTAAGGTTACGTCACCACACAGGAACGCTGGGGTAAGGTTACGTCACCACACAGGAACGCTGGGGTAAGGTTACGTCACCACACAGGAACGCTGGGGTAAGGTTACGTCACCACACAGGAACGCTGGGGTAAGGTTACGTCACCACACAGGAACGCTGGGGTAAGGTTACGTCACCACACAGGAACGCTGGGGTAAGGTTACGTCACCACACAGGAACGCTGGGGTAAGGTACGTCACCACACAGGAACGCTGGGGTAAGGTACGTCACCACATGAACGTAGGAAGCATAACAGTGTGACTATCAGAGAATAGTATACCCTGTTATATCCTGGTATACCCTGGTATACCCTGGTATACAGTGGTATTCCCTCCCGTAAGCTCCACTTCCAGGAACTTCTCAAACCTCCAAGTAGCACACACAAGTAGGGTCACTCTCATGCCACACCAGCCGAGGTTATTCATCTACGTCGTTCACCTGAGTTCCACCTGGGAGACGACCACCTGGGAGGGGACCACCTGGGAGGGGACCAGCTGGGAGAGGACCAGCTGGGAGAGGACCTCTGTCCTGCCACGACCTGTGCTGATCGTGTTATCTCGGTGTATGAGGTGAGAGGAGAGGTGTCAGGCAGGAGCGGAAGTATTCTGAGCGTATCTCGTCGTGTTTGGTCTTGGTGTTGACCTCCAAGATGGAGCAGCAGACCAACCATCTGAAGGATCTGGATGCATCTAACATGTTGGAAATCGTTACAGACGTGAGGCAGAACACAGACAGTCGTGAGGCAGAACACAGACAGTCGTGAGGCAGAACACAGACAGTCGTGAGGCAGAACACAGACAGTCGTGAGGCAGAACACAGACAGTCGTGAGGCAGAACACAGACAGTCGTGAGGCAGAACACAGACAGACGTGAGGCAGAACACAGACAGTCGTGAGGCAGAACACAGACAGACGTGAGGCAGAACACAGACAGTCGTGAGGCAGAACACAGACAGTCGTGAGGCAGAACACAGACAGTCGTGAGGCAGAACACAGACAGACGTGAGGCAGAACACAGGTGAGGGAGAGGTGAGGAACACAGAGGCAATCACACATTCCTGTTCTCCTCCAGTGACGATTCTGAAGGTGTGTGGCATCTCACTGTATGAGAGAGTCTGCCGCTTCATGTGTTCAGGGAAGTGCTCGATGGTCGTCAGGAACGTCGTTGGATCGCCTCAGTTTTTGAGACTCGCGCAGCGTCCATCTCGAGCGGCATCATCCAGTCCCTCAGTCACACTGATACATACAGTATACAGGTCATGTCTTCCTTCAGGCAATATCTCAGGACTTGAGGCACCGTTAGCAACATGTCAGGGGCAAGAAGACGATAAGTTACAAGGGTTAAGTTAGGTCTCCTGTCATAAGGATGGGCTGCATCAAGGAGCAGCTGTGTGGAGGAGTATATGTAGTAATGTGAAGGACTGCTGACAATGTCACACGTTACAGGAAGTAGTCTGGTACTGTACTGTACTGTCCTGGGCAGCTGGTGAGATGCGTCTAGGGCGTGGGGTTGGACCAGGGAACAGACGACCTGGAAGCATTAACTGCTCGTCTCGTTACTGGTAAAGGTTCAGTACTTAATGAATAGCTTATGCTACATATGATCACTTACTCAACACCTGTATACAACTACGGTAAATACTAACTTGTTCCAGCTACAGTGGGTCAACACAGCTACAGTGGGTCAATACAGCTACAGTGGGTCAATACAGCTACAGTGGGTCAATACTGCAAGCGCCGGTGATGATGTGGACCTCCTCTCATCTTTGGCTGCCATTATCAACGACAAAACTTTTTAACTAAGTTATCCATCTTCGACAACTTTCCCTTGAGAGATGAAAAACGGGAGACACACGAGTTGTGGGTTGAAAGAGGACGGAAGACTGGAATTAGAGAGAGAGAGAGAGAGAGAGAGAGAGAGAGAGAGAGAGAGAGAGAGAGAGAGAGAGAGAGAGAGAGAGAGAGAGAGAGAGAGAGAGAGAGAGCAAGATGGTGAGTCAAGTAAATCTTATATTATGTTAACAGTCTACAGTCTCATTCCCACAGTCTATTACTCATATACTACACTCTTCTGCTAGCGGCCTCTCACTCCTCCACTCTTATAATATTACTCACACTCCTCACTCTGCTCTTTACCTCCTTCCACTCTGGCCCTCATCGTAATCCTCACTTTCTCTCACTCTGGCACTCACGCTACTACTCGCTTTCTCTCACTTCATTACTCGCAGGAGATCTTGGAAAAAGATTTCTCGCGTAACGCCAAGATCCTTCCATAGTAACGTTTATATATATACATATATATATATTATTATTTATTAATTTTGCTTTGTCGCTGTCTCCCGCGTTTGCGAGGTAGCGCAAGGAAACAGACGAAAGAAATGGCCCAACCCACCCCTATACACATGTATGTACATACACGTCCACACACGCAAATATACATACCCATACATCTCAATGTACACATATATATACTATATACACACACAGACACTTACATATATACACATGCACAAAATTCACACTGTCTGCCTTTATTCATTCCCATCGCCACCTCGCCACACATGGAATAACATCCCCCTCCCCCCTCATGTGTGCGAGGTAGCGCTAGGAAAAGACAACAAAGGCCCCATTCGTTCACACTCAGTCTGTAGCTGTCATGAAATAATGCCCGAAACCACGGCTCCCTTTCCACATCCAGGCCCCACAGAACTTTCCATGGTTTACCCCAGACGCTTCACATGCCCTGATTCAATCCACTGACAGCGCGTCAACCCCGGTATACCACATCGTTCCAATTCACTCTATTACTTGCACGCCTTTCACCCTCCTGCATGTTCAAGCCCCGATCACTTAAAATCTTTTTCACTCCATCTTTCCACCTCCAATTTGGTCTCCCACTTCTCCTCGTTCCCTCCACCTCTGACACATATATCCTCTTGGTCAATCTTTCCTCACTCATTCTCTCCATGTGCCCAAACCATTTCAAAACACCCTCTTCTTCTCTCTCAGCCACACTCTTTTTATTACCTCACATCTCTCTTACCCTATTATTACGTACTCGATCAAACCACCTCACACCACATATTGTTCTCAAACATCTCATTTCCAGCACACCCACCCTCCTGGGCACAACTCTATCCATAGCCCACGCCTCGCAACCGTACAACATTGTTGGAACCACTGTTCCTTCAAACATACCCATTTTTGCTTTCCGAGATAATGTTCTCGACTTCCACACATTCTTCAAGGCTCCCAGGATTTCCGCCCCCTCCCACACCCTATGATTCACTTCCGCTTCCATGGTTCCATCCGCTGCCAGATCCACTCCCAGATATCTAAAACACTTTACTTCCTCCAATTTTTCTCCATTCAAACTTACCTCCCAATTAACTTGACCCTCAACCCTACTGTACCTAATAACCTTGCTCTTATTCACATTTACTCTTAACTTTCTTCTTTCATACACTAACCTAACCTAACCAAACTCAGTCACCAGCTTCTGTAGTTTCTCACATGAATCAGCCACCAGGGTTGTATCATCAGCGAACAACAATTGACTCACTTCCCAAGCTCTCTCATCCACAACAGACTGCATACTTGCCCCTCTTTCCAAAACTCTTGCATTCACCTCCCTAACAACCCCATCCATAAACAAATTAAACAACTATGGAGACATCACACATCCCTGCCGCAAACCTACATTCACTGAAAACCAATCACTTTCCTCTCTTCCTACACGTACATATGCCTTACATCCTCGATAAAAACTTTTCACTGCCTCTAACAACTTGCCTCCCAAACCATATATTCTTACTACCTTCCACAGAGCATCTCTATCAACTCTATCATATGCCTTCTCCAGATCCATAAATGCTACATACAAACCCATTTGCTTTTCTAAGTATTTCTCACATACATTCTTCAAAGCAAACACCTGATCCACACATCCTCTACCACTTCTGAAACAACACTGCTCTTCCCCAATCTGATGCTCTGTACATGCCTTCACTCTCACAATCAGTACCCTCCCATATAATTTACCAGGAATACTCAACAAACTTATACCTCTGTAATTTGAGCACTCACTCTTATCCCTTTGCCTTTGTACAATGGCACTATGCAAGCATTCCGCCAATCCTCAGGCACCTCACAATGAATCATACATACAATAAATAACCTTACCAACCAGTCAACAATACAGTCACCCCCTTTTTTAATAAATTCCACTGCAATACCATCCAAACCTGCTGCCTTGCCGGCTTTCATCTTCCGCAAAGCTTTTACTACCTCTTCTCTGTTTACCAAATCATTTTCCCTAACCCTCTCAATTTGCACACCACCTCGACCAAAACACCTTATATCTGCTACTCTATCATTAAACACATTCGACAAACCTTCAAAATACTCACTCCATCTCCTTCTCACATCACATATATATATATATATATATATATATATATATATATATATATATATATATATATATATATATATATATATATATATATATATATATATATATATATATATATGTATATATATATATATATATATATATATATATATATATATATATACATATATATATATATATATATATATATATATATATATATATATATATATATATATATATATATATATATATATATATATATATATATATTTTTTTTTTTTTTTTTTTTTTTTATACTTTGTCGCTGTCTCCCGCGTTTGCGAGGTAGCGCAAGGAAACAGACGAAAGAAATGGCCCAACCCCCCCCCATACACATGTATATACATACGTCCACACACGCACATATACATACCTACACAGCTTTCCATGGTTTACCCCAGACGCTTCATATGTCTTGATTCAATCCACTGACAGCACGTCAACCCCGGTATACCACATTGCTCCAATTCACTCTATTCCTTGCCCTCCTTTCACCCTCCTGCAAGTTCAGGCCCCGATCACACAAAATCTTTTTCACTCCATCTTTCCACCTCCAATTTGGTCTCCCTCTTCTCCTCGTTCCCTCCACCTCCGACACATATATCTTCTTGGTCAACCTTTCCTCACTCATTCTCTCCATGTGCCCAAACCATTTCAAAACACCCTCTTCTGCTCTCTCAACCACGCTCTTTTTATTTCCACACATCTCTCTCACCCTTACGTTACTCACTCGATCAAACCACCTCACACCACACATTGTCCTCAGACATCTCATTTCCAGCACATCCATCCTCCTACGCACAACTCTATCCATAGCCCACGCCTCGCAACCATACAACATTGTTGGAACCACTATTCCTTCAAACATACCCATTTTTGCTTTCCGAGATAATGTTCTCGACTTCCACACATTCTTCAAGGCTCCCAGAATTTTCGCCCCCTCCCCCACCCTATGGTCCAATTCTGCTTCCATGGTTCCATCCGCTGCCAGATCCACTCCCAGATATCTAAAACACTTCACTTCCTCCAGTTTTTCTCCATTCAAACTCACCTCCCAATTGACTTGACCCTCAACCCTACTGTACCTAATGACCTTGCTCTTATTCACATTTACTCTTAACTTTCTTCTTCCACACACTTTACCAAACTCCGTCACCAGCTTCTGCAGTTTCTCACATGAATCAGCCACCAGCACTGTATCATCAGCGAACAACAACTGACTCACTTCCCAAGCTCTCTCATCCCCAACAGACTTCATACTTGCCCCTCTTTCCAAAACTCTTGCCTTTACCTCCCTAACAACCCCATCCATAAACAAATTAAACAACCATGGAGACATCACACACCCCTGCCGCAAACCTACATTCACTGAGAACCAATCACTTTCCTCTCTTCCTACACGTACACATGCCTTACATCCTCGATAAAAACTTTTCACTGCTTCTATATATATCTCACTCTCATACTATTCGCCATTTCCCGCATTAGCGAGGTAGCGTTAAGAACAGAGGACTGGGTCTTTGAGGGAATATCCTCACCTGGCCCTCTTCTCTGTTCCTTCTTTTGGAAAATTGAAAAAAAACGAGAGGGGAGGATTTCCAGCCACCCGCTCCCTCCCCTTTTAGTCGCCTTCTACGACACGCAGGGAATACGTTGGAAGTATTCTTTCTCCCCTATCCCCAGGGATAATATATATATATATATATATATATATATATATATATATATATATATATATATATATATATATATATATATATATATATATATATATATATATATATATTCTTTTCTTTCTTTCAAACTATTCGCCATTTCCCGCGTTAGCGAGGTAGCATTAAGAACAGAGGACTGGGCCTTGGAGGGAATATCCTCACCTGGCCCCCTTCTCTGTTCCTTGTTTTGGAAAATTAAAAAAAAACGAGAGGGGAAGATTTCCAGCCCCCCGCTCCCTCCCCTTTTAGTTGCCTTCTACGACACGCAGGGAATACGTGGGAAGTATTCTTTCTCCCCTATCCCCAGGGATAGATATATATATATATATATATATATATATATATATATATATATATATATATATATATATATATATATATATATATATATATATATATATATATATATATATATATATATATATATATATATATATACATATATATATATATGTATATAAGAGCAAGGTTATATATATATATATATATATATATATATATATATATATATATATATATATATATATATATATATATATATATATATATATATATATATATATATTTATTTGTTTAATTTGCTTTGTCGCTGTCTCCCGCGTTTGCGAGGTAGCGCAAGGATACAGACGAAAGAAATGGCCCAACCCACCCCCATACACATGTATATACATACACGTCCACACACGCAAATATACATACCTATACATCTCAATGTACACATATATATACACACACAGACACATACATGTATATACCCATGCACACAATTCACACTGTCTGCCTTTATTCATTCCCATCGCCACCGCGCCACACATGGAATACCATCCCCCTCCCCCCTCATTTGTGCGAGGTAGCGCTAGGAAAAGACAACAAAGGCCCCATTCGTTCACACTTAGTCTCTAGCTGTCATGCAATAATGCCCGAAACCACAGCTCCCTTTCCACATCCAGGCCCCACACAACTTTCCATGGTTTACCCCAGACTCTTCGCATGCCCTGATTCAATCCACTGACAGGACGTCAACCCCGGTATACCACATCGATCCAATTCATTCTATTCCTTGCACGCCTTTCACCCTCCTGCATGTTCAGGCCCCGATCATTCAAAATCTTTTTCACTCCATCTTTCCACCTCCAATTTGGTCTCCCACTCCTCGTTCCCTCCACCTTTGACACATATATCCTCCTGGTCAATCTTTCCTTACTCATTCTCTCCATGTGACCAAACCATTTCAAAACACCCTCTTCTGCTTTCTCAACCACACTCTTTTCATTACCACACATCTCTCTTACCCTTTCATTACTTACTCGATCAAACACCTCTTCCACATATTGTCCTCATACATCTCATTTCCAGCACATCCACTCTCCCCCGCACAACTCTATCTATAGCTCACGCCTCGTAACCATTTAACATTGTTGGAACCACTATTCCTTTAACTTACCCATTTTTGCTTTCCAAGATAACGTTCTCGACTTCCACACATTTTTCAACGCTCCCAGAACCTTCGCCCCCTCCCCATGGCTCTATCCGCTGCCAAATCCACTCCCAGATACCTAAAACACTTCACTTCCTCCAGTTTTTCTCCATTCAAACTTACCTCCCAATTGACTTGACCCTCAACCCTACTGTACCTAATAACCTTGCTCTTATTCACATTTACTGTCAGCTTTCTTCTTTCACACACTTTACCAAACTCAGCCACCAGCTTCTGCGGTTTCTCACCCAAATCAGCCACCAGTGCTGTATCAACTGCGAACAACAACTGACTCACTTCCCAAGCTCTCTCATCCACAACATACTAGATACTTGCCCCTTTTTCCAAAACTCTTGCATTCACCTCCCTAGCAACCCCATCCATAAACAAATTAAACAACCATGGAGACATCACACACCCCTGCCGCAAACCTACATTCACTGAGAACCAATCACTTTCCTCTCTTCCTACACGTACATATGCCTTACATCCTCGATAAAAACCTTTCAGTCGAATCAGCTACCAGTGCTGTATCATCAGCGAACAACGACTGACTCACTCTTCCCAGGCCCTCTCATCCACAACAGGTTACATACTTGCCCCTTCCTCCAAAACTCTTGCATTCACCTCCCTAACAACTGCATTCATAAACAAATTAGACAACGGTGAGGACATCACACACTCCTGTCGCAGACCGACCTTTACTGGGAACCAATCACTTTCCTCTCTTCCTACTCGTACACATGCCTTACATCAATGATAAAATCTTTTCACTGATACTAGCAGCTTACCTCCCATACCATATACTCTTAAGACCTATCACAAAGCATCTGTATCAACCCTATCATATGGCCTCTCCAGATTGTGGAAGAGCAGTGTGGTTTCAGAAGTGATAGGGGGTGTGTGGATCAGGTGTTTGCTTTGAAAAATGTGTGTGATAAATACTTAGAAAAACAGATGTATTTATATGTAGCATTCATGGTCCTGGAGAAGGCATATGATAGAGTTGATAGAGATGCTTTGTGGAAGGTCTTAAGAGTACATGGTGTGAGAGGTAAGCTGCTACAAGGAGTGAGTTTTTTTTTTTTTACCAAGGACGTAAGGCATATGTGCGAGTAGGAAGAGAAGAGAGTGATTGATGTCTCTATGGTTCTTTAATTTGTTTATAAATGTGGTGGTCAGGGAGGTTAATGCAAGTTTTGGAGAGAGGGATAAGTATGCCGTCTCTTGTGTACGAGAGGGCCTGGGAAGTGAGTCAGTTGTTTGCCGATGATACAGCTCTGGTGGCAAATTCGTGGGAGAAATTCCAGAAGTCGGTGACTGAGTTTGGAAAAGTGTGTGAAAGATGAAAGTTGAGAGTAAATGTGAATAAGAGCAAGGTTACTCGGTTAATTAGTGTTGAGAGACAGTTAACTGGGATGTTAGGTTGAACGGAGAAAAATTGGAGGAAGTGAAGTGTTTTAGATATCTGGGAGTGGACTTAGCAGGGAAAGGAACTATGGAAGCAGAAGTGAGTCAAATGTTGGGGAAGGGAGAGAAGGTTTTGGAAACGATGAAGAATGTGTGGAAGTCGAGAACGTTATCTCGCAGAGCAAAAATGGGTATGTTTGAAGGAATAGTTGTTCCTACAATATCACATGGTTGCCAGGCATGTGCTATAGATAGGGTTGTGTGGAGGAGGTTGGATGTGTTGGAAGTGAGATGTTTGAGGACAATATGTGGTGTGAGGTGGTTTGATCGAGTAAGTAATGACAGGGTAAGAGATATGTGTTGTAATAAAAAGAGTGTGGTTGAGAGCGCAGAAGAGGTTGTGCTGAAATGGTTTGGACACATGGAGAGAATGAGTGAGGAAAAGTTGACAAAGAGGATACATGTTTCAGAGGTGGAGACAACAAGGAGAAGTGGGAGACCAAATTAGAGGTGGAATGATGGAGTGAAAAATATTTTGAGCGATCGGGGCCTGAACATACAGGAGGGTGAGATGCGTGCAAGGAATAGAATGAATTGGAACGTTGTGGTATGTCAGGGTCAATTGTCTAATTCGTATAGAGAAAATACCAGAAGATATCTAGATGATGGAAGGTAAACATTGGTTTGTGTGAACCACCTTTAGCAGAGGACAACAACATGGACGACGGGGGACGCAAAGCTCTCACAGTGGGAGACTTATATCTCGAATGAGTCAGAGCTTCTCCCAGGCCAGTGACCCTCATGAACGAGGTTAAACTCTGTGAAGAAATGGCACAAAGGACATGATATGTGATGGAAAATGATGTATGATAAGGAATCAGTGGAAGTCAACCTTCTGAGAGCACTTATTTCGAAAGCATTTTTTTTTTCTGTTACATAACTGATGAAAATCATTTCCATCGAAGGTTTGAGCATATTAAGAGATCAAGGAAAGTGGGGCCATGAAGAGCCGTTGTGTTTTGTTGTGACGAGGAAAAGTTGCATATATGCAAGTGAGTTTTTTTTTCATAGGTATAAAGTAAATTGATAATACTAATAAAAAACGGGAACGTAGCCATAAAAAACGCGAGTGCAGCCATAAAAAAAGGAGTGTAGCCATACAAAACGGACCATCAGACATAAAATAAAGAGAAACGAAGCCATGAAAAGCGATGAGGATGAAAGACCTGAGAAAAATATATTTTGTATATTTGTATACAAAGATTCTTCTTTGCTTGTTAACGAGGTGCTATGTGTCACCCTGATATCATTCATTTTCCAGGCCAAATTTCATTGCGAGGTAGCGTAAGAAAACAGACGAAAAAATGGCCCAACCCACCCATATACACATGTATATACATACACGTCCACACACGCACATATACATACCTATACATCTCAATGTATACATAAACATACACACAGACATATACATATATACACATGTACATAATTCATACTGTCTGCCCTTATTTCCGTTGCCACCCTGCCACATATGAAATAACAACCCCCTCCCTCCCGCATGTGCGCGAGGTAGTGCTAGGAAAAGACAACAACGGCCACATTCGTTCACACTCAGTCTCTAGCTGTCATGTATAATGCACCAAAACCACAGCTCCCTTTCCACATTCAGGACCCACAAAACTTTCCATGGTTTATTCCAGACGCTTCACATGCCCTGGTTCAATCCATTGACAGCACGTTGACCCCGGTATACCACATCGTTCCAATTCACTCTATTCCTTGCATGCCTTTCAACCTCCTGCATGTTCAGGCCCCGATCACTCAAAATCTTTTTCACTCCATCTTTCCACCTCCAATTTGATCTCCCACTTCTCCTCGTTCCCTCGACCTCAGACACATATATCCTCTTGGTCAATCTTTCCTCACTCATTCTCTCCTTGTGACCAAACCATTTTAAAACACTCCCTTCAGCTCTCTCAACCACACTCTTTCTGTTACCAATCATCTCTCGTACCCTTTCATTACTTACTCGATCAAACCATCTCACACCACATATTGTCCTCAAACATCTCACTTCCAGCACATCCACCCACCTCCACACAACTCTATCTATAGCCCACCCCTCGCAACCATATAACATTGTTTGAACCACTATTCCTTCAAACACACCCATTTTTGCTGTCCAAGAAAACGTTCTCGACTTCCACACATTTTTCAACGCTCCCAGAACTTTCGTCCCTTCTTCCACCCTATGATTCACATCCGCTTCCATGGTTCCATCCGCTGCCAAATCCACTCCCAGATATCTAAAACACTTCACTTCCTCCAGTATTTCTCCATTCAAACTTACCTCCCAATTGACTTGTCTCTCAGCCTTACTGTACTTAACAACCTTGCTCTTATCCACATTTACTCTCAGCTTTCTCAGATTGGAGGGTCTAAATGTGTGTGGATGTAACCAAGATGAGAAAAAAGGAGAGATAGGTTGTATGTTTGAGGAAAGGAACCTGGATGTTTTGGCTCTGAGAGAAACAAAGCGCAAGGGTAAAGGGGAAGAGTGGTTTGGGAATGTCTTGGTAGTAAAGTCAGGGGTTAGTGAGAGGACAAGAGCAAGGAAGGAGTAGCACTACTCCTGAAACAGGAGTGGCGGGAGGATGTGATAGAGTGTAAGATAGTAAACTCTAGATTGATATGGGTAAATCTGAAAGTGGATGGAGAGAGATGGGTGATTATTGGTGCATATGCACCTGGGCATGAGAAGGGAGATCATGAGAGGCAAGTGTTTTAGGAGCAGCTGAGTGAGTGTGTTAGTAGTTTTGATGTACGAGACCGGGTTATAGTGATGGGTGATTCGAATGCAAAGGTGAGTAATATGGCATTTGAGGGAATAATTGGTGTACATGGGGTGTTCAGTGTTGAAATTGGAAATGATGAAGAGCTTGTGCTGGAAAAGGACTGGTGATTGGGAATACCTGGCTTAAAAAGAGATGTATACATAAGTATACGTATGTAAGTAGGAGAGATGGCCAAAGAGCGTTATTGGATTACGTGTTTATTGATAGACGCGCGAAAGAGATACTTTTGAATGTTAATGTGCTGAGAGGTGCAACTGGAGGGATGTCTGATAATTATCTTGTGGAGGCGAAGGTGAAGATTTGTAGAGGTTTTCAGAAAAGAAGAGAGAATGTTGGGGTGAAGAGGGTGGTGAGAGTAAGTGAGCGTTGGAAGGAGACTTATGTGAGGAAGTACCAGGAGAGACTGAGTACAGAATGGAAAAAGGTGAGAACAAAGGACGTAAGGAGAGTGGGGGAGGAATGGGATGTATTTAGGGAAGCAATGATGGCTTGCGCAAAAGAAACTTGTGACATGAGAAGCATGGGAGGTGGGCAGATTAGAAAGGAAAGTAAGTGGTGGGATGAAGAAGTAAGATTATTACTGAAAGAAAAGAGAGAGGCAATTGGACGATTTTTGCATAGAAATAATGCAAATGACATGGAGACGAATAAAGGAAAGAGGCAGGAGGTCAAGAGAAAGGTGCAAGAGGTGAAAAAGAGGACAAATAAGAGTTGCGGTGAAAGAATATCACTTGAATTTCAGGGAGAATAAAAAGATGCTTTGGAAGGAGGTAAATAAAGTGCGTAAGACATGGGAACAAATGGGAACATCAGTGAAGGGAGCTAATGCGGAGGTGATAACAAGTAGTGGTGATGTGAGGAGATGGAGTGAGTATTTTGGTTTGTTGAAAGTGTTTGATGATAGAGTGGCAGATATAGGGTGTTTTGATCGAGGTGGTGTGCAGAGTGAGAGGGTTAGGGAGAATGATTTGGCAAACAGAGAAGAGGTAGTAAAAGCTTTGCGGAAGATGAAAGCCGGCAAGGCAGCGGGTTTGGATGGTATTGCAATGGAATTCATTAAAAAAGAGGGTGACTATATTGTTGACTGGTTGGTAAGGTTATTTAATGTATGTATGACTCATGGTGAGGTGCCTGAGGATTTGCGGAATGCTTACATAGTGCCATTGCACAATGACAAAGGGGATAAAAGTGAGTGCTCAAATTACAGGGGTATAAAATTGTTGAGATTACCTTGGAAATTTTATGGGAGAGTATTGATTGAGAGGGTGAAGGCATGTATAGAGCATCAGATTGGGGAAGAGCAGTGTGGTTTCAGAAGTGGTAGAGGATGTGTGGATCAGGTGTTTGCTTTGAAAAATGTATGTGGGAAATACTTGGAAAAGCATATGGATTTGTATGTAGCATTTATGGATCTGGAGAAGGCATATGATAGAGTTGATAGAGATGCTCTGTGGAAGGTATTAAGAGTGTATTGTGTGGGAGGCAAGTTGTTAGAAGCAGTGAAAAGTGTTTATCGAGGATGTAAGGCATGTGTACGTGTCGGAAGAGAGGAAGGTGATTGGTTCTCAGTGAATGTTGGTTTGCGGCAGGGGTGCGTGAAGTCTCCATGGTTGTTTAATTTGTTTATGGATGGGGTTGTTAGGGAGGTGGATGCAAGAGTCTTGGAAAGAGGAGCAAGTTTGCAGTCTGTTGTGGATGAGAGAGCTTGGGAAGTGAGTCAGTTGTTGTTCGCTGATGATACAGCGCTGGTGGCTGATTTGGGTGAGAAACTGCAGAAGCTGGTGACTGAGTTTGGTAAAGTGTGTGATATATATATATATATATATATATATATATATATATATATATATATATATATATATATATATATATATATATATATATATATTTTTTTTTTTTTTTTTTTTCATACTATTCGCTATTTCCCGCGATAGCGAGGTAGCGTTAAGAACAGGGGACTGGGCCTTTGAGGGAATATGCTCACCTGGCCCTCTTCTCTGTTCCTTCTTTTGGAAAATTAAAAAAAAAAATAAAAAAACGAGAGGGGAGGATTTCCAGCCCCCCGCTCCCAATATATATATATATATATATATATATATATATATATATATATATATATATATATATATATATATATATATATATATATATATATATATATGTATATATATATATATATATATATATATATATATATATATATATATATATATATATATATATATATATATATATATTATATTTATTTATTTATTTTGCTTTGTCGCTGTCTCCCGCGTTTGCGAGGTAGCGCAAGGAAACAGACGAAAGAAATGGCCCAACCCACCCCCATACACATGTATATACATACACGTCCACACACGCAAATATACATACCTATACATCTCAATGTACACATATATATATACACACAGACACACAAATATATACCCATGCACACAATTCACACTGTCTGCCTTTATTCATTCCCATCGCCACCTCGCCACACATGGAATACCATCCCCCTCCCCACTCATGTGTGCGAGGTAGGTCTAGGAAAAGACAACAAAGGCCCCATTCGTTCACACTCAGTCTCTAGCTGTCATGCAATAATGCCCGAAACCACAGCTCCCTTTCCACATCCAGGCCCCACACAACTTTCCATGGTTTACCCCAGACGCTTCACATGCCCTGATTCAATCCACTGACAGCACGTCAACCACGGTATACCACATCGATCCGATTCACTCCATTCCTTGCCCTCCTTTCACCCTCCTGCATGTTCAGGCCCCGATCACACAAAATCTTTTTCACTCCATCTTTCCACCTCCAATTTGGTCTCCCGCTTCTCCTCGTTCCCTCCACCTCCGACACATATATCCTCTTGGTCAATCTTTTCTCACTCATTCTCTCCATGTGCCCAAACCATTTCAAAACATCCTCTTCTGCTCTCTCAACCACGCTCTTTTTATTTCCACACATCTCTCTTACCCTTACATTACTTACTCGATCAAACCACCTCACACCACAAACATCTCATTTCCAGCACATCCACCCTCCTGCGCACAACTCTATCCATAGCCCACGCCTCGCAACCATACAACATTGTTGAAACCACTATTCCTTCAAACATACCCATTTTTGCTTTGCGAGATAATGTTCTCGACTTCCACACATTCTTCAAGGCTCCCAGGATTTTCGCCCCCTCCCCCACCCTATGATTCACTTCCGCTTCCATGGTTCCATCCGCTGCCAGATCCACTCCCAGATATCTAAAACACTTTACTTTCTCCAGTTTTTCTCCATTCAAACTTACCTCCCAATTGACTTGACCCTCAACCTTACTCTACCTAATAACCTTGCTCTTATTCACATTTACTCTTAACTTTCTTCTTTCACACACTTTCCCAAACTCAGTCACCAGCTTCTGCAGTTTCTTACATGAATCAGCCTCCAGCGCTGTATCATCAGCGAACAACAACTGACTCACTTCCCAAGCTCTCTCATTCACAACAGACTTCATACTTGCCCCTCTTTCCCAAACTCTTGCATTCACCTCCCTAACAACCCCATCCATAAACAAATTAAACAACCATGGAGACATCACACACCCCTGCCGCAAACCTACATTCACTGAGACCCAATCACTTTCCTCTCTTCCTACACGTACACATGCCTCACATCCTCGATAAAAACTTTTCACTGCTTCTAACAACTTGCCTCCCACACCATACATTCTTAATACCTTCCACAGAGCATCTCTATCAACTCTATCATATGCCTTCTCCAGATCCATAAATGCTACATACAAATCCATTTGCTTTTCTAAGTATTTATCACATACATTCTTCAAAGCAAACACCTGATCCACACATCCTCTACCACTTCTGAAACCACACTGCTCTTCCCCAATCTGATGCTCTGTACATGCCTTCACCCTCTCAATCAATACCCTCCCATATAATTTACCAGGAATACTCAACAAACTTATACCTCTGTAATTTGAGCACTCAGTCTTATCCCCTTTGCCTTTGTACAATGGCACTATGGACGCATTCCGCCAATCCTCAGGCACCTCACCATGAGTCATACATGCATTAAATAACCTTACCAACCAGTCAACAATACAGTCACCCCCTGTATGATGAGTGATGACGTATTACCTTATTTGTGTCTTATACTGCTATGAAGACTGATGATCTAAGACTACTTCACAGGATGCATGATACGTGACGTAATGTAGCCAGTATGATAAGTGACGTAATGTAGCCAGTATGATAAGTGACGTAATGTAGCCAATATGATAAGTGACGTAATGTAGCCAGTATGATAAGTGACGTAATGTAGCCAGTATGATAAGTGACGTAATGTAGCCAGTATGATAAGTGACGTAATGTAGCCAGTATGATAGGTGACGTAATGTAGCCAGTATGATAAGTGACGTAATGTAGCCAGTATGATAAGTGACGTAATGTAGCCAATATGATAAGTGACGTAATGTAGCCAGTATGATAAGTGACGTAATGTAGCCAGTATGATAAGTGACGTAATGTAGCCAGTATGATAAGTGACGTAATGTAGCCAGTATCATTTTCTTGCTCTACTTTTTTACTGAAACTTTTTTCATGAGTCAAGTCTCTTCAGGTTGTGTCGTCACCAACTCAGTAAATGATGACCAAAAACAGAAAGATGAAGTTGATGAAGTGCATCATCATCTCCCAGAGAAGTTGATGAAGTGCATCATCATCTCCCAGAGAAGTTGATGAAGTGCATCATCATCTCCCAGAGAAGTTGATGAAGTGCATCAACATCTCCCAGAGAAGTTGATGAAATGCATCATCATCTCCCAGAGAAGTTGATGAAGTGCATCATCATCTCCCAGAGAAGTTGATGAAGTGCATCATCATCTCCCAGACTGTGTCTCGTAGTCATCGTCCTCCCCGACTATGACCTTCCTCCATACCCAAATCTTCATATCATCGCGCAGCAGAATTGTGTATAATACTTTGCTGGATTGTGGCACACACTCACAACTCTCCCAAGAATGCCACCTGTGACAAGGCTGGAGGCAGCCCTGCCACCCTCGAGGTCGTGGTGAGACTGATTCATGAAGATAAGAACCGTCGTGACTCCCTCCCATGTTGTACCCATCTACTGGGTTAATGACCCTCCACACCTCAGGTGTTGCTACGCGTGCTCCAGCCAGACCCACTAGATGTTAGTTTTATTATATTGATGATTCCCGTGAGAGAGCCACACCAGCACACCGTGATGGTCCTCTTCTGGCCCTCGTAACCACGTCGACAGCTGTGTCAGTCCCGTTGGAACAGGAGGAGAACCTGGAGACTCTCCACCTCTTGCCCAGGGAACCAGACCCACCAGGAGGCCACACACAACCCGCGCTACAGGACAAGTAACATCACCCACCGTGTCGCTCAGGCCGCCCCTCATCGACTACACTCACGAGACACTTTACTGTCAGTAAGAAAATGTGTCTTGAGATGTATGCCAGACTCGGTAACAATGTACTGCCAGCGAACCAGTCTGCAGACTGAGGCGAGGTGTTGTACTGCTCCTAGAGACAGTTAGCCTCACATTGCTCGTCCCAGGAGGTGTGGCTGTGAAGCCGTCCACATCTGGTGCTCATCACATTCTTTCGAAAATATATATTACCAACATGTTATAACATTTTCCTTTTTTAGGAAGAAATTAATTAATTAAACATAGATCTCTTCCCCACTAATGAAAAAACACAGTCAACACCCGGTCACTGCTGTGCCCCAGGCAACCAGCTCACAGCCAGCACAGTAAAAACAGATATTATTAAAAACATTTTCTGAAATACACAGACGTTACTGAAGTATCATGAGGCGAGAAACAGACGTTACATAACCATCATTAAACGACAAACAAACAGCTGCTATTAAGACATGATTTAATGACACACAGATTCTCGTCAAGTATTACAAGACGACAAACAAACGTTAGTAAAGAATTGTAAAATGATGAACGACTTCCACTATGACCATCCACCAACATTGTGACCATCCACCAACATTGTGACCATCCACCAACACTGTGACCATCCACCAACACTGTGACCATCCACCAACATTGTGGCCATCCACCAACATTGTGACCATCCACCAACACTGTGACCATCCACCAACACTGTGACCATCCACCAACACTGTGACCATCCACCAACACTGTGACCATCCACCAACATTGTGGCCATCCACCAACATTGTGGCCATCCACCAACATTGTGGCCATCCACCAACACTGTGACCATCCACCAACACTGTGACCATCCACCAACATTGTGGCTATCCACCAACATTGTGGCCATCCACCAACACTGTGACCATCCACCAACATTGTGGCCATCCACCAACATTGTGGCCATCCACCAACATTGTGACCATCCGCCAACATTGTGGCCATCCACCAACACTGTGACCATCCACCAACATTGTGGCTATCCACCAACATTGTGGCCATCCACCAACATTGTGACCATCCACCAACATTGTGGCCATCCACCAACATTGTGACCATCCACCAACATTGTGGCCATCCACCAACATTGTGGCCATCCACCAACATTGTGACCATCCGCCAACACTGTAACCATCCACCAACATTGTGGCCATCCACCAACATTGTGGCCATCCACCAACATTGTGACCATCCACCAACATTGTGGCCATCCACCAACATTGTGCCCATCCACCAACATTGTGGCCATCCACCAACATTGTGGCCATCCACCAACATTGTGACCATCCGCCAACACTGTGACCATCCACCAACCCTGTGACCATCCACCAACATTGTGGCCATCCACCAACATTGTGGCCATCCACCAACATTGTGGCCATCCACCAACACTGTGGCCATCCACCAACACTGTGACCATCCACCAACATTGTGATCATCCACCAACATTGTGGCCATCCCCCAACATTGTAGCCATCCACCAACACTGTAACCATCCACCAACATTGTGGCCATCCACCAACACTGTGGCCATCCACCAACATTGTAACCATCCACCAACATTGTGACCATCCACCAACACTGTGACCATCCACCAACATTGTGGCCATCCACCAACATTGTGCCCATCCACCAACATTGTGGCCATCCACCAACACTGTGGCCATCCACCAACACTGTGACCATCCACCAACATTGTGGCCATCCACCAACATTGTGGCCATCCACCAACATTGTGGCCATCCACCAACACTGTGGCCATCCACCAACATTGTGGCCATCCACCAACATTGTGGCCATCCACCAACATTGTGGCCATCCACCAACATTGTGGCCATCCACCAACATTGTGGCCATCCACCAACATTGTGGCCATCCACCAACATTGTGGCCATCCACCAACACTGTGACCATCCACCAACATTGTGACCATCCACCAACATTGTGGCCATCCACCAACATTGTGACCATCCACCAACACTGTGACCATCCACCAACACTGTGACCATCCACCAACATTGTGGCCATCCACCAACATTGTGACCATCCACCAACATTGTGACCATCCACCAACACTGTGACCATCCACCAACATTGTGGCCATCCACCAACATTGTGGCCATCCACCAACACTGTGACCATCCACCAACATTGTGGCCATCCACCAACATTGTGGCCATCCACCAACATTGTGGCCATCCACCAACACTGTGGCCATCCACCAACATTGTGACCATCCACCAACATTGTGGCCATCCACCAACACTGTGACCATCCACCAACATTGTGGCCATCCACCAACATTGTGGCCATCCACCAACATTGTGGCCATCCACCAACATTGTGGCCATCCACCAACATTGTGGCCATCCACCAACATTGTGGCCATCCACCAACATTGTGACCATCCACCAACATTGTGCCCATCCACCAACACTGTGACCATCCACCAACATTGTGGCCATCCACCAACACTGTGGCCATCCACCAACATTGTGGCCATCCACCAACATTGTGGAGAGCTTAAAGATCACCTGAGAATCAAACATTTTCACGCGATCTACGTACGAACATCGTCACCTGTAGTGGTACGTACATACATCGTCACCTGTAGTGGTACGTACATACATCGTCACCTGTAGTGGTACGTACGAACATCGTCACCTGTAGTGGTACGTACATACATCGTCACCTGTAGTGGTACGTACATACATCGTCACCTGTAGTGGTACGTACGTACATCGTCACCTGTAGTGGTACGTACGTACATCGTCACCTGTAGTGGTACGTACGTACATCGTCACCTGTAGTGGTACGTACATACATCGTCACCTGTAGTGGTACGTACGTACATCGTCACCTGTAGTGGTACGTACGTACATCGTCACCTGTAGTGGTACGTACGTACATCGTCACCTGTAGTGGTACGTACGTACATCGTCACCTGTAGTGGTACGTACGTACATCGTCACCTGTAGTGGTACGTACATACATCGTCACCTGTAGTGGTACGTACGTACATCGTCACCTGTAGTGGTACGTACATACATCGTCACCTGTAGTGGCACGTACATACATCGTCACCTGTAGTGGTACGTACGTACATCGTCACCTGTAGTGGTACGTACGTACATCGTCACCTGTAGTGGTACGTACGTACATCGTCACCTGTAGTGGTACGTACGAACATCGTCACCTGTAGTGGTACGTACATACATCGTCACCTGTAGTGGTACGTACATACATCGTCACCTGTAGTGGTACGTACGTACATCGTCACCTGTAGTGGTACGTACATACATCGTCACCTGTAGTGGTACGTACATACATCGTCACCTGTAGTGGTACGTACGTACATCGTCACCTGTAGTGGTACGTACATACATCGTCACCTGTAGTAGTACGTACGTACATCGTCACCTGTAGTGGTACGTACGTACATCGTCACCTGTAGTGGTACGTACATACATCGTGACCTGTAGTGGTACGTACGTACATCGTCACCTGTAGTGGTACGTACGTACATCGTGACCTGTAGTGGTACGTACGTACATCGTCACCTGTAGTGGTACGTACATACATCGTGACCTGTAGTAGTACGTACGTACATCGTCACCTGTAGTGGTACGTACGTACATCGTGACCTGTAGTGGTACGTACGTACATCGTCACCTGTAGTGGTACGTACGTACATCGTCACCTGTAGTAGTACGTACGTACATCGTCACCTGTAGTAGTACGTACGTACATCGTCACCTGTAGTGGTACGTACGTACATCGTCACCTGTAGTGGTACGTACATACATCGTGACCTGTAGTGGTACGTACGTACATCGTCACCTGTAGTAGTACGTACGTACATCGTCACCTGTAGTGGTACGTACGTACATCGTCACCTGTAGTGGTACGTACATACATCGTGACCTGTAGTGGTACGTACGTACATCGTCACCTGTAGTAGTACGTACGTACATCGTCACCTGTAGTGGTACGTACGTACATCGTCACCTGTAGTGGTACGTACGTACATCGTCACCTGTAGTGGTACGTACATACATCGTCACCTGTAGTGGTACGTACATACATCGTGACCTGTAGTGGTACGTACGTACATCGTCACCTGTAGTGGTACGTACGTACATCGTCACCTGTAGTGGTACGTACATACATCGTGACCTGTAGCGGTACGTACGTACATCGTCACCTGTAGTGGTACGTACATACATCGTCACCTGTAGTGGTACGTACATACATCGTCACCTGTAGTGGTACGTACATACATCGTCACCTGTAGTGGTACGTACGTACATCGTCACCTGTAGTGGTACGTACATACATCGTCACCTGTAGTAGTACGTACATACATCGTCACCTGTAGTGGTACGTACATACATCGTCACCTGTAGTGGTACGTACATACATCGTCACCTGTAGTGGTACGTACGTACATCGTCACCTGTAGTGGTACGTACGTACATCGTCACCTGTAGTGGTACGTACGTACATCGTCACCTGTAGTGGTACGTACGTACATCGTCACCTGTAGTGGTATGCAAAATCGTGTGTTGGAGAGTCATTCTCCTGTCATGTAATATTCTCCAGCCATATAACCAACCTACACAACACAGTTTCTACAGAGTCGTAACCAATGACTCATGCGTCTACAGCAACCTAACCTAAAGCACAACACAGTGTTTCAGCACGACATCACGTCTTCTGCATAGCATCGTCCAGGTGTTGCTGTGTGCATCCTTGGCAACATTGTGTTCTGTTGGAACACAGCAACATTCCACAACACAACATATCATTGTAGTACAGCATCACGTATACTGTAAACACAGCATGCGATGCTTCACTAATATGACCTGTTGTGCTAACAAGACTCACTACCACAACAACATACAATAACCCGCTTAATCACTGGACCAGTCTGTCAGGTAAAGTGGCCTCCGGATAAGACAAGAGTAAAAGTGTGTCCGGTTAACCAACAGGTTTAAGCACCTGTATAAATTGCCTTCTGTCTGAGCCACATCTTGCAGGGTTTACACACACACAAGTCTTTTCAATCCTTGAGCCAATTTGCTCTTAACTGCTATTTACTGCTTATACACGGATCTTGAGAGTAAGACGGCAGTAAATTCTCTCTCTCTCTCTCTCTCTCTCTCTCTCTCTCTCTCTCCAACTTACATATTTTCTAAAGCATTTTCAAAGTTGAATTCTATTGAAATAGCAAGACAAAATATGACGGATAAACTTGGATAATTGAGCAAAATAGTTCTTGTTAAACAACAGTTGATTAAGAGTTGTGGGAAATGGAAGCATAGCAGGTGACGAGGAGGTTGTGGCTAGAATACCACAGTGAGGCTGTTGTTGTTGTTGTTGTTGTTGTTGTTGTTGTTGTTGATAATGACATGATACATAGGGGTGTACATGAGAGGTGGTCGCTAGCGTGGCTTCAACAGCTGGACCAGACGACCAAGAAACCTTCTGGTTGACCTGGATGTATGAGTGCCCAGCTGGGCAGGTCTGGTGTCGCGTCTTCACCCCAGCTGGTCACAGCTCACCGCCAGACCTTCTGCTCGTGTGGTCCCGTCTCTACTAAGATCATGAGTTGCTGTTGCAGTAGACTTCAGTTGTTACCTATGTTTTGTTGGTCAATACATGACACGACGATTGTTTAATCTTTACTGGATATAACAATGTATGGAGAAGCGGAAGCGTCTGTGTCAACTCTGCTGAGATAAAAACTGTCTCTACCAAAAGAGTTTGTGTCAGACCAGAAGTGTTCTCATACATCGACATAAGAACCTTTTTATTTCCTCAGGAAAAACTCAGGTTCGACTGTTGATACCCAACATTGTACGTAAAGTCCAGGCATCACCGTCCTGTGTTATCGCAATGTGACCAACACTCGACGCCTTTGTCTGAACTTATGATTGAGAACATTATACTGGCCGGTTATATCTTCTGATCCACGTCTGGTTACACTGTTGGTCCCTATCTTCTGATCCATGTCTGGCTACACTGTTGGTCCCTATCTTCTGATCCATGTCTGGCTACACTGTTGGTCCCTATCTTCTGATCCATGTCTGGCTACACTGTTGGTCCCTAACTTCTGATCCACGTCTGGCTACACTGTTGGTCCCTATCGTAAGACGGAGAGATGTTTTTTTATAGAAATGTTCGAGATAATATCGTGAACATTTCGGCAGTATCTTTCATATCAGCACCAGTAAACAGTTACTTCCTTCTGAAGTCCTATATTCAATGATTCCTCCTTCAGAACACTGAATCAATTATGGGTTGGCATTACCTGTGTTGCTTGTACCCCTGGTTAAGAATGACTAGCCTTCCTAGATCTCTCAGAGGTACGTGTGTCCTCTTTCTTAGTTTCTAGTTACATTCTAGTATGTAGATCATCTCGACCAGCTACAGCTGGTTCATGTTACGCTCCCACACATACCCTCATCCGATCAGAGATCTTCTAATGGTTCACTGTTCCTCGTCGTGTCTGCACATCACATCTTTTGCAGTTATTCAATTTTCCAATTCGTTCATTATCCTACAAGAGTAATGTTAATCATTCTCGTTCTTCATGTAAAAAGTTTCAAATACGTCTATAATACAATCATGAATTAGGAGCGGGTCTTCACACAGCAGCATTGTCCTCACTGTTATTGATGGTATACCAAACGAGCAATATTCATTCAGTTAATATGGGATGTTTACATGGTATAACATATTCTCAGTGTATAACGTATCGACAAGTGGTCTCTGTCATGATGGTACAGGACCTGACTGTGCCATAGGGCATGGCTGTGCCGCAGGACCTGACTGTGCCATAGGGCCTGACTGTGCCATAGGGCCTGGTGTGCCGCAGGACCTGACTGTGCCATAGGGCATGGCTGTGCCGCAGGACCTGACTGTGCCATAGGGCCTGACTGTGCCATAGGGCCTGGTGTGCCGCAGGACCTGACTGTGCCATAGGGCATGGCTGTGCCGCAGGACCTGACTGTGCCATAGGGCATGGCTGTGCCGCAGGACCTGACTGTGCCATAGGACATGGCTGTACCGCAGGACCAAACTGTGCCGCAGGGCCTGGCTGTGCCGCAGGACCAAACTGTGCCGCAGGGCCTGGCTGTGCCGCAGGACCAAACTGTACCGCAGGACCTGACTGTGGCGCAGGGACTGGCTGTGCCGCACGGCATATTTGTGCCAGAGGGTAACAGATGAAGCGACCGTGTAATGCATACAAAACAAAAGGTAATCAAAACAACGCCAAGCAAAGTCTGTTTACCTTATGGCAAGGTAAACAGACGTTGTTTACCCAGTTGATGTTGATATTGAACTAAATAATTCTTTCAGGTGTCTGGAGAAACTTCATGGAAAAGTAATCAAAAGATAAATTGTTATAAACGAAGTCAATGAAAAAAACCATATCCCAGTCCACAAGATTAAAGTTCGTCACTAAAGACGTTTTCATAATAGGAAAGCTTGGGGAAGACCTGTTTTGTTGCTATAACGATTACAGCATTGATAGTGTTATACTTCGTGAGCTGGAATGTATATTTACCAAATCATTCTTCCTGATCCTCTCACTTTGCACACCACCTCATTCAAAACACCCTTTATCTGCCACTCTGTCATCAAACACATTCAACAAACCTTAAAAATACTCACTCCATCTCCTTCTCACTTCACCACTACCTGTTATTACCTCCCATTAGCCCCCTTCACCGATGTTCCCATTTTTTCTCTTGTCTTACGCACTTTATTTCCCTCCTTCCAAAACATCTTTTTATTCTCCCTAAAATTTATTGATGTTCTCTCACCCCAACTCTCATTTGCCCTTTTTCACTTCCTGTACCTTTCTCTTGACCTACTGCCTCTTTCTTTTATACATCTTCCAGTCATGCGCACTACTTCCCTGCAAAAATCGTCAAAACGCCTCTCTCTTGTCTTTCACTAGCAATCTTACTTCTTCATCCCACCACTCACTACCCTTTCTAATCAACCCACCTCCCACGCTTCTCATGCCACAGGCATCTTTTGCGCAAGCCATCACTGCTTCCCTAAATACACCCCATTCCTCCCCTACTCCCCTTACGTCATTTGCTCTCACTTTTTGCCATTCTGTACTCAGTCTCTCCTGGTACTTCCTCACACGTCTCCTTTCCAAGCTCAATTACTCTGACCACTCTCTTCACCCCAACATTCTCTCTTCTTTTCTGAAAACCTCTACAAATCTTCACCTTCGCCTCCTCAAGATAATGATCAGACATCCCTCCAGTTGCACCTCTCAGCACATTAACATCCAAAAGTCTCTCTTTCACGCGCCTATCAATTAACACATAATCCAATAACGCTCTCTGTCCATCTCTCCTACTTACATACGTATACCTATGTATATCTCCCTTTTTAAACCAGGTATTCCCAACCACCAGTCCTTTTTCTGCACACAAATTTACAAGCTCTTCACCATTTCCATTTACAACACTGAAGACCCCTTGTTATGATTTACGTGATCAGTTACTGTATATTGATCACTTGTTTAGCGTTGTCATGTTGAAGGAAGAACAGTTCATTTGGCGTATTGTTCTTATCTGTGGTGGTCCTACATCATGTAGCTGTTGAGCTGTGGCCCTCTTACTACCACCACAACCACCATCACCACCACCACTACCACCATTACCAACACCACCACTACCACCATTACCAACACCACCACTACCACCATTACCAACACCACCACTACCATCACCAACAACAGCACTATATCCCATCCACGAACACCCACCACCACTACCACTATCACCACCACCACCAGCACAACCGTCATCACCACCACCACCAACACCACCATCACCACCACCAACACCACCATCACCACCACCACCAGCACAACCGTCATCACCACCAGCACCAACACAACCGTCATCACCACCACCAGCACCAACACCACCACCAACACCAACACCACTATCACCACCACCACCAGCACAACCGTCATCACCACCAGCACCAACACCACCATCACCACCACCACCAGCACAACCGTCATCACCACCACCAGCACCAACACCACCATCACCACCAACACCACTATCACCACCACCACCAGCACAACCGTCATCACCACCACCAGCACCAACACCACCATCACCACCACCACCAGCACAACCGTCATCATCACCACCAGCACCAACACCACCATCACCACCACCACCAGCACAACCGTCATCACCACCACCAGCACCAACACCACCACCACCAGCACAACCGTCATCACCACCAGCACCAACACCACCACCACCAGCACAACCGTCATCACCACCAGCACCAACACCACCATCACCACCACCAGCACCAACACCACCATCACCACCACCAGCACCAACACCACCACCACCAGCACAACCGTCATCACCACCAGCACCAACACCACCATCACCAACACCAACACCACCATCACCACCACAACCTGCGCACAACAGATATGCTCGCCAGGTGACCACAGCAAGACCAGCAGGGAACCCTTGATGTCGCTCCAGCAGGTGGATCGTGAACACCTGCTCACCTGCTTGCCTCCAGGGTTAGAATCCTCAGCAGAATCAACGGAAGTTTTGTACAGTTTGGTGTGAGTTCTGAGATTTGGATTACATCGGGAATTGTCATTAATTACATATGTAATTTTCTTACACGAGAGACAAACTCATTTATGCTTCACCAGCGAGCAACAGACAATGGACGTAGTACATCTGGCAGGCCACAGCAGATGGCCCGACCTGCCAATATTCACTCTCCTCCCAAAAGTGATTCAGAAAACGGGATACGATGCAAAAGCTTTTAAAGTGGTGGCAAAATAGATCCAATATTTGCCATTTACATGGAAATCTCACACGGCCCTCACACTGCTATCACCTGCAGACTGTGAAGTATTGAACTTCCAATCGTATTGGATGTTCAGAAGAACTCCAGTTTCTTATTCGCTGGGAATATGTAGGTTTGTAACATCATAACTGAAAAGAACATTTCTATGTAATACCGTAACGTGTGTGGAAAGTGAACATTCATGGAGAGGGAACATGATACTTTCTAACGTTGAAAGTTCCACTCTCGGATAAAAGTCCACTTCAAGGCGGACTTAATTGAAATATAGAAAAAAAAAAAACCATGAAAGGGAAAAAAGAGACAAGGAAAAGTATTTACGAATTCTGGAAGAAGTGAAAAACTCGTCTTTTAAGATGTGCCAGGTCTTACGTCTTGGAAAAGACGTGGGAAATAAAGAGTTCCAAGGCTTCGATGTGGAGGGAAAGTCACAGTTATCGAAACGGCCCAACCTTGAGCTGCCAACAGCCACACAGTAATCGTGTGACGCAGCTACTGATGTTGGCACACAAACAGCCTGATCTCGGTAGCTGGTGAGAGTCAGAGATTTACATGAATACTACTGAACATTATTGAATTTTACTTCCCACGTATTCCCAGCGTGTCGTAGAAGGCGACTAAAAGGGGAGGGAGCGGGGGGTTGGAAATCCTCCTCTCTTGTTTTTTTTTTTAACTTTCCAAAAGAAGGAACAGAGAAGGGGGCCAGGTGAGGATATTCCCTCAAAGGCCCAGTCCTCTGTTCTTAACGCTACCTTGCTAATGCGGGAAATGGCGAAAAGTTTGAAAGAAACATATTTTTTTTTTTTTTTTTATACTTTGTCGCTGTCTCCCGCGTTTGCGAGGTAGCGCAAGGAAACAGACGAAAGAAATGGCCCAACCCCCCCCCCCCATACACATGTACATACACACGTCCACACACGCAAATATACATACCTACACAGCTTTCCATGGTTTACCCCAGACGCTTCACATGCCTTGCTTCAATCCACTGACAGCACGTCAACCCCTGTATACCACATGACTCCAATTCACTCTATTTCTTGCCCTCCTTTCACCCTCCTGCATGTTCAGGCCCCGATCACACAAAATCTTTTTCACTCCATCTTTCCACCTCCAATTTGGTCTCCCTCTTCTCCTCGTTCCCTCCACCTCCGACACATATATCCTCTTGGTCAATCTCTCCTCACTCATTCTCTCCATGTGCCCAAACCATTTCAAAACACCCTCTTCTGCTCTCTCAACCACGCTCTTTTTATTTCCACACATCTCTCTTACCCTTACGTTACTTACTCGATCAAACCACCTCACACCACACATTGTCCTCAAACATCTCATTTCCAGCACATCCATCCTCCTGCGCACATCTCTATCCATAGCCCACGCCTCGCAACCATACAACATTGTTGGAACCACTATTCCCTCAAACATACCCATTTTTGCTTTCCGAGATAATGTTCTCGACTTCCACACATTTTTCAAGGCTCCCAAAATTTTCGCCCCCTCCCCCACCCTATGATCCACTTCCGCTTCCATGGTTCCATCCGCTGACAGATCCACTCCCAGATATCTAAAACACTTCACTTCCTCCAGTTTTTCTCCATTCAAACTCACCTCCCAATTGACTTGACCCTCACCCCTACTGTACCTAATAACCTTGCTCTTATTCACATTTACTCTCAACTTTCTTCTTCCACACACTTTACCAAACTCAGTCACCAGCTTCTGCAGTTTCTCACATGAATCAGCCACCAGCGCTGTATCATTAGCGAACAACAACTGACTCACTTCCCAAGCTCTCTCATCCCCAACAGACTTCATACTTGCCCCTCTTTCCAGGACTCTTGCATTTACCTCCCTTACAACCCCATCCATAAACAAATTAAACAACCATGGAGACATCACACACCCCTGCCGCAAACCTACATTCACTGAGAACCAATCACTTTCCTCTCTTCCTACACGTACACATGCCTTACATCCTCGATAAAAACTTTTCACTGCTTCTAACAACTTGCCTCCCACACCATATATTCTTAATACCTTCCACAGAGCATCTCTATCAACTCTATCATATGCCTTCTCCAGATCCATAAATGCTACATACAAATCCATTTGCTTTTCTAAGTATTTCTCACATACATTCTTCAAAGCAAACACCTGATCCACACATCCTCTACCACTTCTGAAACCGCACTGCTCTTCCCCAATCTGATGCTCTGTACATGCCTTCACCCTCTCAATCAATACCCTCCCATATAATTTACCAGGAATACTCAACAAACTTATACCTCTGTAATTTGAGCACTCACTCTTATCCCCTTTGCCTTTGTACAATGGCACTATGCACGCATTCCGCCAATCCTCAGGCACCTCACCATGAGTCATACATACATTAAATAACCTTACCAACCAGTCAACAATACAGTCACCCCCTTTCTTAATAAATTCCACTGCAATACCATCCAAACCTGCTGCCTTGCCGGCTTTCATCTTCCGCAAAGCTTTTACTACCTCTTCTCTGTTTACCAAATCATTTTCCCTAACCCTCTCACTTTGCACACCACCTCGACCAAAACACCCTATATCTGCCACTCTGTCATCAGACACATTCAACAAACCTTCAAAATACTCATTCCATCTCCTTCTCACATCACCGCTACTTGTTATCACCTCCCCATTTACGCCCTTCACTGAAGTTCCCATTTGCTCCCCTGTCCTACGCACCCCATTTACCTCCTTCCAGAACATCTTTTTATTCTCCCTAAAATTTACTGATAGTCTCTCACCCCAACTCTCATTTGCCCCTTTTTTCACCTCTTGCACCTTTCTCTTGACCTCCTGTCTCTTTCTTTTATACTTCTCCCACTCAATTGCATTTTTTCCCTGCAAACATCGTCCAAATGCCTCTCTCTTCTCTTTCACTAATACTCTTACTTCTTCATCCCACCACTTACTACCCTTTCTAAACAGCCCACCTCCCACTCTTCTCATGCCACAAGCATCCCTTGCGCAATCCATCACTGATTCCCCAAATACATCCCATTCCTCCCCCACTCCCCCCACTTCCATTGTTCTCACCTTTTTCCATTCTGTACACAGTCTCTCCTGGTACTTCCCCACACAGGTATATATATATATATATATATATATATATATATATATATATATATATATATATATATATATATATATATATATATATATATATATATATATACGAATAAAGTGCATATGAACGCGCACCTTCACAGAACATACAAACCTCCAACAGCCAGGATCGAACCCGGGACCCCTGTGCCACAGGCGGGAATGCTAACGCTAGGCCAGGCCTATAGCCTAGCGGTAGCATTCCCGCCTGTGGCACAGGGGTCCCGGGTTCGATCCTGGCTGTTGGGGGTTTGTATGTTACATATATGTATATATATAGATACATATATATATATATATATATATATATATATATATGTATATATATATATATATATATATATATATATATATATATATATATATATATATATATACATATATATATATATATATATATATATATATATATATATATATATATATATATATATATATACATATATATATATATATATATATATATATATATATATATATATATATATATATATATATATATATATATATATATATATATACCTACACAGCTTTCCATGGTTTACCCCAGACGCTTCACATGCCTTGATTCAATCCACTGACAGCACGTCAACCCCGGTATACCACATCGCTCCAATTCACTCTATTCCTTGCCCTCCTTTCACCCTCCTGCATGTTCAGGCCCCGATCACACAAAATCTTTTTCACTCCATCTTTCCACCTCCAATTTGGTCTCCCTCTTCTCCTCGTTCCCTCCACCTCCGACACATATATTCTCTTGGTCAATCTTTCCTCACTCATTCTCTCCATGTGCCCGAACCATTTCAAAACACCCTCTTCTGCTCTCTCAACCACGCTCTTTTTATTTCCACACATCTCTCTTACCCTTACGTTACTTACTCGATCAAACCACCTCACACCACATATTGTCCTCAAACATCTCATTTCCAGCACATCCATCCTCCTGCGCACAACTCTGTCCATAGCCCACGTCTCGCAACCATACAACATTGTTGGAACCACTATTCCTTCAAACATACCCATTTTTGCTTTCCGAGATAATGTTCTCGACTTCCACACATTCTTCAAGGCCCCCAGAATTTTCGCCCCCTCCCCCACCCTATGATCCACTTCCGCTTCCATGGTTCCATCCGCTGCCAGATCCACTCCCAGATATCTAAAACACTTCACTTCCTCCAGTTTTTTCTCCATTCAAACTCACCTCCCAATTGACTTGACCCTCAACCCTACTGTACCTAATAACCTTGCTCTTATTCACATTTACTCTTAACTTTCTTCTTTCACACACTTTACCAAACTCAGTCACCAGCTTCTGCAGTTTCTCACATGAATCAGCCACCAGCGCTGTATCATCAGCGAACAACAACTGACTCACTTCCCAAGCTCTCTCATCCCCAACAGACTTCATACTTGCCCCTCTTTCCAAAACTCTTGCATTCACCTCCCTAACAACCCCATCCATAAACAAATTAAACAACCATGGAGACATCACACACCCCTGGGGTAAACCATGGAAAGCTGTGTAGGTATGTATATTTGCATGTGTGGACGTATGTATATACATGTGTATGGGGGTGGGTTGGGCCATTTCTTTCGTCTGTTTCCTTGCGCTACCTCGCAAACGCGGGAGACAGCGGCAAAAAAAAAAAGAAAAAAAAAGAAAAAAAAAAAAAAAATATATATATATATATATATATATATATATATATATATATATATATATATATATATATATATATATATATATATAAGACGAAAGCCGGCAAGGCAGCGGGTTTGGTTGGTTTTGCAGTGGAATTTATTAAAAACGGGGGTGACTGTGTTGTTGACTGGTTGGTAAGGATATTCACTGTATGTATGGACCATGGTGAAGTGCCTGAGGATTGCCGGAATGCATGCATAGTGCCAGTGTACAAAGGCAAAGGGGATAAAAGTAAGTGTTCATATTACAGAGGTGTAAGTTTGTTGAGTATTCCTGGGAAATTATATGGGAGGGTATTGATTGAGAGGGTGAAGGCATGTACAGAGCATCAGACTGGGGAAGAGCAGTGTGGTTTCAGAAGTGGTAGAGGATGTATGGGTCAGGTGTTTGCTTTGAAGAATGTATGTGGGAAATACCTAAAATACGGATGGATTTGTATGTAGACATATGATAGAGTTAATAGAGATGCTCTGTGGAAGGTATTAAGAGTATTTGGTGTAGGAGGAAAGTTCTAGAAGCAGTAAAAAGTTTTTATCAAGGATGTAAGGCATGTGTACAAGAAGGAAGAGAGGAAAGTGATTGGTTCCCAGTGAATGTCGGTTTGCGGCTGGGGTGCGTGATGTCTCCATGGTTGTTTAATTTGTTTATGGATGGTGTTGTTAGGAAGGTGAATGCAAGAGTTTTGGAGAGAGGGGCAAGTATGCAGTCTGTTGTGGATGAGAGGGCTTGGGAAGTGAGTCAGTTGTTGTTCGCTGATGATACAGCACTGGTGGCTGATTCGGGTGAAAAACTGCAAAAGTTGGTGACTTAGTTTGGTAAAGTGCGTGAAAGAAGAAAGCTGAGAGTAAATGTGAATAAGAGCAAAGTTCAGTAGGGTTGAGGGACAAGTTAATTGGGGGGGGGGAAGTTTGAATGGAGAAAAACTGGAGTAAGTGAAGTGTTTTAGATATCTGGGAGTGGATTTGGCAGCGGATGGAACTATGGAAGCGGAAGTGAGTCACAGGGTGGGGGAGGGGGCGAAGGTTCTGGGAGCGTTGAAGAATGTGTGGAAGGCGAGAACGTTATCTCGGAGAGGAGACAGCGACTAAGTATAGTAAGATAAATGAAAAATGATATATGAGAGAGCTTGGGAAGTGAGTCAGTTGTTGTTCGCTGATGATACAGCGCTGGTGGCTGATTCATGTGAGAAACTGCAGAAGCTGGTGACTGAGTTTGGTAAAGTGTGTGGAGGAAGAAAGTTAAGAGTAAATGTGAATAAGAGCAAGGTTATTAGGTACAGTAGGGTTGAGGGTCAAGTCAATTGGGAGGTGAGTTTGAATGGAGAAAAACTGTAGGAAGTGAAGTGTTTTAGATATCTGGGAGTGGATATGGCAGCGGATGGAACCATGGAAGCGGAAGTGGATCATAGGGTGGGGGAGGGGGCGAAAATTCTGGGGGCCTTGAAGAATGTGTGGAAGTCGAGAACATTATCTCGGAAAGCAAAAATGGGTATGTTTGAAGGAATAGTGGTTCCAACAATGTTGTATGGTTGCGAGGCGTGGGCTATGGATAGAGTTGTGCGCAGGAGGATGGATGTGCTGGAAATGAGATGTTTGAGGACAATGTGTTGTGTGAGGTGGTTTGATCGAGTGAGTAACGTAAGGGTAAGAGAGATGTGTGGAAATAAAAAGAGCGTGGTTGAGAGAGCAGAAGAGGGTGTTTTGAAGTGGTTCGGGCACATGGAGAGGATGAGTGAGGAAAGATTGACCAAGAGGATATATGTGTCGGAGGTGGAGGGAGCGAGGAGAAGAGGGAGACCAAATTGGAGGTGGAAAGATGGAGTGAAAAAGATTTTGTGTGATCGGGGCCTGAACATGCAGGAGGGTGAAAGGAGGGCAAGGAATAGAGTGAATTGGAGCGATGTGGTATACCGGGGTTGACGTGCTGTCAGTGGATTGAATCAAGGCATGTGAAGCGTCTGGGGTAAACCATGGAAAGCTGTGTAGGTATGTATATTTGCGTGTGTGGACGTATGTATATACATGTGTATGGGGGGGGGGGGTTGGGCCATTTCTTTCGTCTGTTTCCTTGCGCTACCTCGCAAACGCGGGAGACAGCGACAAAGTATAAAAAAAAAAAAAAAAAAAATATATATATATATATATATATATATATATATATATATATATATATATATATATATATATATATATATATATCGAATGGCGTCCTAGCCTCGTCTCTTCGATGTATATCAACTGACTTATATTTCTGTCTTGTGTCTCCCCTGATGTGATTATTACACGAAAGTGCACTTGGGAACTTTCGTGTTTCATTTTCCCCGTGTATATATATATATGTATATATATATATATATATATATATATATATATATATATATATATATATATATATATATATATATATATATATATATATATATATATATATATATATACGAATTAAGTGCATATGAACGCGCACCTTCATGGAACATACAAACCTCCAACAGCCAGGATCGAACCCGGGACCCCTGTGCCACAGGCGGGAATGCTACCGGTAGGCTAGGCCCATAGCCTAGTGGTAGCATTCCCGCCTGTGGCACAGGGGTCCCGGGTTCGATCCTGGCTGTTGGAGGTTTGTATGTTCTATGATATAAATATATATATTCACTGTATGACTAGCTCATTTGTATATGTATTTAAGTTTCAAGTCAGTTACCATTATGTGGCACTTAGTAGATCTTGTATTTCTCATATCTGTTACCTGGGGAGATGCTGATACACTGTTGCTACATCTTGACTATTATAAACAATTTAAAACGTTTAAGCTTAACTCGTGTGATGGTCATGATCCTTATAGGTAGTTTGCCTCTGTTATCACTGTTGTGATAATTCTCTGGTCTTGATTTCTCTCCTGATGTAGAATGGTCGTTATGGCAACAGTTCCATTTGCTGGCGAGATTGTTGAAACTTGAAGGTTCATAACCATAGGTTACCAGTCTGTGAACCTCATCATTCCTTCCGGTCAACTACCATTACGATGGCTCGACGACCATACTCACCCAGACCTGACCATCACCTCAGCCAGGCTGGTACAGTAGCAGTAGCGCCACAAGCCAGCGCTTGGAGTCCGAACATTGTTTGAGAAGATGAGGCGAACATTGCTTGAGAAGATGAGGCGAACATTGCTTGAGAAGATGAGGCAAACATTGCTTGAGAAGATGAGGCGAACATTGCTTGAGAAGATGAGGCGAACATTGCTTGAAAAGATGAGGCAAACATTGCTTGAGAAGATGAGGCGAACATTGCTTGAGAAGATGAGGCGAACATTGCTTGAGAAGATGAGGCGAACATTGCTTGAGAAGATGAGGCAAACATTGCTTGAGAAGATGAGGCGAACATTGCTTGAGAAGATGAGGCAAACATTGCTTGAGAAGGTGAGGCGAACATTGCTTAAGATGAGGCGAACATTGCTTGAGAAGATGAGGCGAACATTGCTTGAGAAGATGAGGCGAACATTGCTTGAGAAGATGAGGCGAACATTGCTTGAGAAGATGAGGCGAACATTGCTTGAGAAGATGAGGCGAACATTGCTTGAGAAGATGAGGCGAACATTGCTTGAGAAGATGAGGCGAACATTGCTTGAGAAGATGAGGCGAACATTGCTTGAGAAGATGAGGCGAACATTGCTTGAGAAGATGAGGCGAACATTGCTTGAGAAGATGAGGCGAACATTGCTTGAGAAGATGAGGCGAACATTGCTTGAGAAGATGAGGCGAACATTGCTTGAGAAGGTGAGGCGAACAGTGCTTGAGAAGATGAGGCGAACATTGCTTGAGAAGATGAGGCGAACATTGCTTGAGAAGATGAGGCGAACATTGCTTGAGAAGATGAGGCGAACATTGCTTGAGAAGATGAGGCAAACATTGCTTGAGAAGATGAGGCGAACATTGCCTGAGAAGATGAGGTGAACATTGCTTGAGAAGGTGAGGCGAACAGTGCTTGAGAAGATGAGGCGAACATTGCTTGAGAAGATGAGGCGAACATTGCTTGAGAAGATGAGGCGAACATTGCTTGAGAAGATGAGGCGAACATTGCTTGAGAAGGTGAGGCGAACAGTGCTTGAGAAGATGAGGCGAACATTGCTTGAGAAGATGAGGCGAACATTGCTTGAGAAGATGAGGCGAACATTGCTTGAGAAGATGAGGCGAACATTGCTTGAGAAGATGAGGCAAACATTGCTTGAGAAGATGAGGCGAACATTGCCTGAGAAGATGAGGTGAACATTGCTTGAGAAGGTGAGGCGAACAGTGCTTGAGAAGATGAGGCGAACAGTGCTTGAGAAGATGAGGCGAACATTGCTTGAGAAGATGAGGCGAACATTGCTTGAGAAGATGAGGCAAACATTGCTTGAGAAGATGAGGGGAATATTGCTTGAGAAGATGAGGCGAACATTGCTTGAGAAGATGAGGCGAACATTGCTTGAGAAGATGAGGCGAACATTGCTTGAGAAGATGAGGCAAACATTGCTTGAGAAGATGAGGCGAACATTGCTTGAGAAGATGAGGCGAACATTGCTTGAGAAGATGAGGCAAACATTGCTTGAGAAGATGAGGCAAACATTGCTTGAGAAGATGAGGCGAACATTGCTTGAGAAGATGAGGCGAACATTGCTTGAGAAGATGAGGCAAACATTGCTTGAGAAGGTGAGGCGAACATTGCTTGAGAAGATGAGGCGAACATTGCTTGAGAAGATGAGGCGAACATTGCTTGAGAAGATGAGGCGAACATTGCTTGAGAAGATGAGGCGAACATTCTTGCAGTACCTCGCCATCCTGATCATAATGATGGATGACTTTAGAAGCACGAAGGTCGACATTAATGGTTATCTCATAGATCTCATTGGTCTTACTAGGATGATACATAATACTACGTCATAACTGAATGAAACACAAGCCCGAGGTAAGAGTTACATGGTTCTGTATTGATGTCAAGAATCTGAGGAGACCAGATAACATCAGGCACTTCAGCGACGTGTCCTGAAGACACGGGGAGAGAGGCAGACGTCTGGTGTGTGTGTGTGTGTGTGTGTGTGTGTGTGTGTGTGTGTGTGGGTGTGTGTGTGTGTGTGTGTGCTACAATATGGTCTTCACTTACACATCCCTGGAAGAGCAACGAAGATTCTTGAAAAATATATTTGTCAGCCCTCCCATCTCTCTCTCTCTCTCTCTCTCTCTCTCTCTCTCTCTCTCTCTCTCTCTCTCTCTCTCTCTCTCTCTCTCTCTCTCTCTCTCTCTCCGTAGTATATGGTTGGCAGCTACCGATCACAACCGTACAGTCTACCATCACATATGTATTACTTAACATAATGTATCATAACTCTGGCCATCCTGTGGTGAGCGCTACACACTGGCCCTGGGAACTCACCAGTAAGTGACCTCTTCCTCTTCCTCAAACTTTTACTCATCAATTTACTCTGTATATGAATCATTCCTTGAGAGAACCGTTTACAGAATGTACGAAGTGTCTTCATTATGTGTTGATGACTATATAAGGTCAGGGAATGAAACGACGGTAGATGATGACCCGGATGACCGTCTGTATGTAAATATTGACGAAAAATGACGAGTTAATTACACGTCTGCCTCACATACAGACACACGACCAGAAGGAAATCAAGAACATGAAGCAAATCTCTACAATGATGTAAACATCAGCTGGAAACAATATGAAACTTGTGAGTGGAGATGACTTAACCATCGTAGAGTAAAGCTGAATAACCTGAGACGAGATCACAAGGGAAGACGGTATGATCACATGGCTGAGGACGTTGCTCCAGACCGTCAGCTGACAGACCGTTAGCTGACAGACAGACCTGGAGACCGACCTAGTACACACCTACCTGGAGACCGACCTAGTACACACCTACCTGGAGACCGACCTAGTACAGACCTACCTGGAGACCGACCTAGTACACACCTACCTGGAGACCGACCTAGTACAGACCTACCTGGAGACCGACCTAGTACACACCTACCTGGAGACCGACCTAGTACACACCTACCTGGAGACCGACCTAGTACAGACCCACCTGGAGACCGACCTAGTACACACCTACCTGGAGACCGACCTAGTACAGACCCACCTGGAGACCGACCTAGTACACACCTACCTGGAGACCGACCTAGTACAGACGACTACATACATGACCTAACCACCCTCACCAGCGACACCGGCTTGATCATCTCGTGCGAGGTAGATGAGGTCAGGTGACCACATTATACGATGGAAGTAAACACAAGGTTTGAGACCAGTGACAGTAGACTGCTGATCCCAGATCACAGGAGAGTATCATTTGAGACAATGAACCATGAAATTAGCAAGAACAACCAGAGAAATCTCACTATTATATACAATTCTTGTTGACGTGGAATGAGTTACTATGATTCATCTTGCAGAAGATAAGTTTATAGTAAGAAAGCTGACAATGTGTGAAAACTAGAAACTAGTCTGGGTGTCGTAGAAAATAAAAGAACTAATTTATTACCAGAGAAAAAAAAAGGAAAAAATATTAGTAGACGTAAACAAAAGCAGATCGCCATGCATTCATGGTAATACATGGAAATGAAAAAAGATCAGAAGTATGAACACATATAAATACATATAAACGCGAACATAAAGAAAAGAAGAATTTTCGTAAATGTTCGTAACAACTCCAGAAACTTTTTTAAATATCTACGACAAAGAAACGAAGTCATGAACAACAACACCAGTAACAAAGAAACCAGGAGAACAACATGAGAACATAGAAACCAGGAGAACAACATGAGAACATAGAAACCAGGAGAGCAACATGAGAACATAGAAACCAGGAGAACAACATGAGAACATAGAAACCAGGAGAACAACATGAGAACATAGAAACCAGGAGAACAACATGAGAACAAAGAAACCAGGAGAACAACATGAGAACATAGAAACCAGGAGAACAACATGAGAACAAAGAAACCAGGAGAACAACATGAGAACATAGAAACCAGGAGAACAACATGAGAACATAGAAATGGCCTCCAAACTGACGTGATTCTTGCATTTTATGTTCACAACAGAAGATTCATGTTTACCTCAACCGAAACAACAAGACAAAATATTCCAGGGTCAAATATTCCAGGGTCAAGTATTACAGGATAGAATATTCCAGGGTCAAATGTTCCAGGATAGAATATTCCAGGGTCAAATATTCCAGGTTCAGATGACGAAAGCAAAAGTGATGAAGATGAAAAGTTTTGAAGTACAAAAATGTTTATATCAACACACAAACAAGTTGAATGACCGTTTTATCCAGGCGTGAGAGTATTGTAAGAGGTCAGACGATGATCGCTATTTCCCACAACCAAAAGTCTCACAACTCACAAACAAAAGGAAAGACAACAAAAGTCTGACGACTGGGAATTCTTCCGCCGTCTAGATAAGGTGAGACAAGTCCATTGAACTACCGTCCAGTTAGCCTCAGGTCAGAGTTCTTGGTAATGTGATGGAAAAATGATATGACAACATGATAAGAATTCTGCAACAAACATTTCTAAAATACTTGACCGCTGTACAGCCAGGAATTGTAAGGTAACACACACAAGATTCATGTGATCATTCAGTTCACATAACACAACACAATACTTCAAACGTTCATAACTCGCTGACCCACTCACAGACGAAAGGTATGATTATAGATGATGGATCTTCCACTGAAACATTTAACAAGTTAAAGTTAACCAAATCTACATCTCAGCTTTCAGAGGAACCTGTTCTTCAACCAAGAGAGGAAATCCTGGAGTTTACGTGTGGTCAGGTTACGTGATGTAGACTACGTCGTAGTCTACATCACGTAACCTGACCACACGTAGCAGGTCAGACACGACAGGAGCTTCTCCATGGCTACGTAAACAACTGGGTCTTAAATCTGGGTCACAATGATCATCATTGATGCCAAGCTGGGAAGCTGAGCTGTATATAAGCAACATTTTGAAATAATCGAACGAGATCTTCACAAATGATCAAATTCGTCACATGAATTGCAAATAAAAGTCATCGTAGGCATATGTAAATGAGAATATTAATCATGACCATTAACTACATGTTCAGAAATCCGCAATCCAGAGTAGATGAAGAATAGTATTTTAGTCATTACTAACAACAATTAAGCAGAGTATAGCAATAACGATGAGGGAATTCTACGTTTTATATCAAACATCATCGACCACGAAACATCAGAAACACGCCTGACTTTACAACGTGTTCGCAAGACGGCATCTCAGGTACATGGACACTCCAATTCTTGATTTCGGACTCAAGAAAAGAGAAAAAACTTGAACAAGTACAAAGAAAGGCTGCAAAGCCAATTGTAGCTCTGGCAAACCTGCTGTTTGATGAGAGACAAAAATGATTGTCTCTTTCCTGTATGGAAGCGTTAGCATGACTGTCACTTGATACAAGTCTTCAAGATTCTTAAGGAATTCGAGAATATATGAATAACAATATTTCTTGTATGCCAAACAAAACAGACAATAATGAACGGTACATAAAACTGAACAATACACTGTCAATGCACGAAGAATTTTTTTCTCACAGAACAATTGAACTTTATGAAGAACGTACTATTAAGAATGGTTAATACAAAGGTTATAAATGAATATTAGGTTGACAAATATTCTAGAAGTTTGGGAGTTTATTAAATGTAATGACTTGAACAAATATATCCTTTATATACTAATATATCCATATACATTCTACAATATCCATGTATATACCAAATAGATCTTGGTATATGAATAATATACACCTACACCTGTATTATAACATACACCTACACCTGTAATAACCTCAACTGTGGTAATGTTGCTGTGGAAACTTTCTGATAATCTAGTCATAGGCCAACAAGCCTTACGTACCTACATTGCATCTGTACTCCTGCATACTCTCTCTCTCTCTCTCTCTCTCTCTCTCTCTCTCTCTCTCTCTCTCTCTCTCTCTCTCTCTCTCTCTCTCTCTCTCTCTCTCTCTCTCTCTCTCTCTCCCCCCTCTCTCTCTCTCTCTCTCTCTCTCTCTCTCTCTCTCTCTCTCTCTCTCTCCCCTCTCTCTCTCCCTCCCCCCCCTCTCTCTCTCTCTCTCTCTCTCTCTCTCTCTCTCTCTCTCTCGGTCCTTCTGTTTCCAGTATCAGCATCATAACGACCCAGCCAGGCAGTTAGATACGACCCACTACCAGCCGGGGCAGCAGCAGACCTTGCTGGACATTACACGAAATATCTCCTCATTGAATTCACTTCACTTGTTTACCTTGCAAACATGGGCGCTCTTGATGACCACTCGCCGGCTGTTGGTGATGGTGATGGTGGTGATGGTGATGGTGATGGTGGTGATGGTGATGGTGGTGATGGTGATGGTGGTGTTGGTGTGGTGGTAGTGGTGTTAGTGGTGTAGGTGCTGGAGCGGTGGCCTTGGTATTACAGAGGAGTTCATTGTGGTAAGACCAGGACACGTACATATTTAGAATAGAAAAACATGATCAACTTTCCATGCAGCAATGGAGGCGCAGACACCGTCATCCATGGACTTGAAGCGACGTGTGTATCAAGTCTGTTCTTGAACATATCTATGGTACTACTTGAGCCACTCTGGTTGGTAGATCATTCCGTATGTGAACAACCTTGTTAGCGGAGCAGCATCTCGCCTCAGTCGAGGCCAAACGTTGACCCACGAGTTCGTAACCATGACTACGAGTGTGATCAGACGTTAGATCGAGATTATCGAAGCCTTTGATAATTCTGACACCTGTATCAGATCACCTCTTAATCTTCTCTCTTATAAACTAAACAGATTCAAGTCGTTTAGTCAGCTCACATAGGATTTGTTTCTTAGTCCGAGAATCATGTTAGTAGCTCGTCTGTCCTCTATCCAGTCTGTCCGTCTTCCCACAAGTACGATGACCCAAACTGAACACAACATTCAAGATGAGGACTTATGAGTGACTTGTGAAGAGTAAGGATAATATCCCTGGACTTGAATACGTTAGCCCTGCCCATACAGCCAAAAAGTTTTGTTAACCTCATTTAACTGCCTCTGAGCAGTATCTAAGGTGGCTTTAGATCACCAGAGATTACTAAACCCAATTCTTTTTCCTTATTTCGTGAACTTTTGCTCGCACTAATATCAAAATTCATTTGCCACTTAAGAGCTCAATCTATCAGTTTGTCTATCTTCTTTTGAAATGCAGACGTTCAATTTCTACTTGACATTTTTATTTCTCAGCTTTGTATCGTCTGTGAATATCGATCTCTTACAATGGAGGTCATAACTACTATCGTTACATGATCAGGTATCAGTTTGCTAACCATCGAATACAACCACATCTACAACATGACACTTCACTTTTTTTCTTAGTAACCTTTGATGTGTAACTACATCGAATACTTTCTGAAAATTCATATTGTTGATATGAACTGTTCTACTTTCGTAATGACTTGCTTCTAACATATCCATAAAACATCGGGTTTCTTTTGCTATTTTCAGCAGTATATGCTTCATACCGAACAAACTCTACACACACTTTCATATCTGCTGCATCAATTTTGAGCTTCTGCTTTTTCAGACAACAAACACACCTTTATATCATCGTTCCACCGTTTCAGCCTCGCACTGGAAAAAGACCGTCTACTACGCGTTGGCGCAAATGATCCCTCCACTGCTTTGAACGTTTTACCGAAACTCACCCAAGTTCCGTCCATATTGTTCTCATTTATGATATTATCCTAAGTTTCCCTGTCAATAGCATTGTGATCTTTGAAATCTGAAATTCTGAGACTGAATATTTTTTCTTGACTTTCATGTTGACCATCCTAGCATTACCGGCAATGTTCACTCACAAGTAATTCGCATGGAAGCCATTTGTACTAACCTTTTCTCTGACTTCAGCATTGTTAACGAGAGCCTCATCTGCAGTTAGAACTAAATCTAATATATTCTCGTCGCGTACTGGTTTACCAACTATTTACATTAAGGTTATCATGCAGATCAGGTAAAGTTTACGTCCACATCTTCTAGAAAAGGGATTCTCCTCATTTAGATGTTAAGATCTTCCTCTATGATCGACTCGCTTTCATTGCTCATTTCTGCTTTCTGATCAGATGGTCTTCTATCAACCTCTGGGGTCTGTGCTGGGCACCTGAAATTTTCTTTCGAAACTTATTTCTGATTTCTACAAAGATGAAGACGATTTTCCAGACAACAACATTTTTCAGCATAAGATTTAGTTAAGTTTCAACAGCGAGCAAGACGCCATCGCCCACTTTATTTCCCCGTCAGTGTTGACTATAGTGGAGCCAGGGTGGGTGACGTACTCAGCCAGGATATCGAGGTTTCTTACATGAAGCCAAGATTACCAGGATTACATACATTTCATCCAGTACAATTACTTCTCTTGAACTCAGACATTTTATTACGTATAATCCGTAAGTTAACTTAGAATATTCTGATACATGTTGTTGTTGTTGTTGTGGTGGTGGTGATGGTGGTGGTGATGATGGTGGTGGTGATGATGGTGATGGTGGTGGTGGTGGTGGTGATGGTGTTAGTGGTGGTGATGATGGTGGTGATGGTGATGATGGTGGTGGTGATGATGGTGATGGTGATGGTGTTAGTGGTGATGGTGGTGGTGATGGTGATGATGGTGATGGTGATGATGGTGATGGTGATGGTGTTAGTGGTAATGATGTTAGTGGTGATGGTGTTAGAAGTGGTAGTGGTGGTGATGGTGGTCATGATGGTGGTGATAGTGTTGGTGATGGTGTTAGTGGTGGTGGTGGTGGTGATGATGGTGGTGATGGTGTTAGTGGTGGTGGTGGTGGTGATGGTGATGATGGTGATGGTGATGATGGTGATGGTGATGGTGTTAGTGGTAATGATGTTAGTGGTGATGGTGTTAGAAGTGGTAGTGGTGGTGATGGTGGTCATGATGGTGGTGATAGTGTTGGTGATGGTGTTAGTGGTGGTGGTGGTGGTGATGGTGTTAGTGGTGATGGTGTTAGTGGTGATGGTGGTGGTGATGGTGATGATGATGGTGGTGATGGTGTTAGTGGTGGTGGTGGTGGTGATGGTGGTCATGATGGTGGTGATAGTGTTGGTGATGGTGTTAGTGGTGGTGGTGGTGGTGATGATGGTGATGATGGTGGTAGTGATGGTGTTAGTGGTGATGGTGGTGGTGATGGTGATGATGGTGGTAGTGATGGTGTTAGTGGTGGTGATGGTGGTGTTGATGGTGATGATGGTGGTGGTGATGGTGTTAGTGGTGATGGTTGTGGTGATGGTGTTAGTGGTGGTGATGGTGGTGGTGATGGTGTTAGTGGTGGTGGTGGTGGTGGTGATGGTGATGATGGTGGTAGTGATGGTGTTAGTGGTGATGGTGGTGGTGATGGTGTTAGTGGTGGTGGTGGTGGTGGTGATGGTGTTAGTGGTGGTGATGGTGTTAGTGGTGGTGTTAGTGGTGGTGGTGGTGGTGGTGATGGTGTTAGTGGTGGTGGTGGTGGTGGTGATGGTGTTAGTGGTGGTGATGGTGTTAGTGGTGGTGTTAGTGGTGGTGGTGGTGGTGGTGATGGTGTTAGTGGTGGTGGTGGTGGTGATGGTGTTAGTGGTGGTGGTGGTGGTGGTGATGGTGTTAGTGGTGGTGGTGGTGGTGATGGTGTTAGTGGTGGTGGTGGTGGTGGTGATGGTGTTAGTGGTGGTGATGGTGTTAGTGGTGGTGTTAGTGGTGGTGGTGGTGGTGGTGATGGTGTTAGTGGTGGTGGTGGTGGTGATGGTGTTAGTAGTGGTAGTGGTGGTGATGATGAGGTTAATGACAGTGGTAGTGGTTTTGGTGGTTAATGGTGGCAGAATTTCACCAAACACTCTGGCTGCCATCATTCTACATTACACTCCTGGCTGCCAACATCCTGCACTACACCCCTGGCTGCCAACATCCTGCACTACACCCCTGGCTGCCAACATCCTGCACTACATCTCTAGCTGCCAACATCCTGCACTTCACCTCTAGCTGCCAACATCCTGCACTACACCCCTGGCTGCCAACATCCTGCACTACACCCCTGCCTGCCAACATCCTGCACTACACCCCTGGCTGCCAACATCTTGCAGTACACCCCTGCCTGCCAACATCCTGCACTACACCCCTGGCTGCCAACATCCTGCACTACACCCCTGGCTGCCAACATCTTGCAGTACACCCCTGCCTGCCAACATCATGCACTACACCCCTGGTTGCCAACATCCTGCACTACACCCCTGGCTGCCAACATCCTGCACTACACCCCTGGCTGCCAACATCCTGCACTACACCCCTGGCTGCCACCATCTTGCAGTACACCCCTGCCTGCCAACATCATGCACTACACCCCTGGCTGCCAACATCTTGCAGTACACCCCTGCCTGCCAACATCATGCACTACACCCCTGGTTGCCAACATTCTGCACTACAGCTCTGGCTGCCAACATCCTGCACTACACCCCTGGCTGCCAACATCCTGCACTACACCCCTGGCTGCCAACATCTTGCAGTACACCCCTGCCTGCCAACATCATGCACTACACCCCTGGCTGCCAACATCTTGCAGTACACCCCTGCCTGCCAACATCATGCACTACACCCCTGGCTGCCAACATCCTGCACTACACCCCTGGCTGCCAACATCCTGCACTACACCCCTGGCTGCCAACATCTTGCAGTACACCCCTGCCTGCCAACATCATGCACTACACCCCTGGCTGCCAACATCTTGCAGTACACCCCTGCCTGCCAACATCATGCACTACACCCCTGGTTGCCAACATCCTGCACTACAGCTCTGGCTGCCAACATCCTGCACTACACCCCTGGCTGCCAACATCCTGCACTACACCCCTGGCTGCCAACATCTTGCAGTGCACCCCTGCCTGCCAACATCATGCACTACACCCCTGCCTGCCAACATCATGCACTACACCCCTGGCTGCCAACATCTTGCAGTACACCCCTGCCTGCCAACATCCTGCACTACACCCCTGCCTGCCAACATCATGCACTACACCCCTGGCTGCCAACATCCTGCACGGTTGAGCACATCCTGGCTCTATCTGTTGCTCCTGTTGCCATTCCATATCTCGTTTTCCATGCACTTCTCAGCGTCTTTCTCCCGTGTTCTATAATCATCCTCTGCGTTCTTACTGACCACATCAAACTCCCCTCCTACCACCTACCCATCTAGTTTATTTCAACTACTTTTCGGTCTATCCTCATCCTTACTTTCCATCTGTCTCTTCTGTTTCTTTATGTTTCATTTCTTTCATTTCTACTGATTATTATTTAATCTCTTTTATAACACTACATTTCAGTTTGTCTTTAATCCTGTTACTTTCCATCTTCTCATTCTCTACCATTTGTCCATCTTTGCTCTCCCTGATTCTTCTCCATCTCTACTTACTCTGTTACTTATCCTTCTCTTCATTACATGTAACTTTCCTTTCCCGTGTGTACCTGGTGATTTTCCATCTTTCTATTCCCTGCTGCTTATTTATCCCTCGTCTCCCCGCTACTTACTCTTCTCTCTTAACAATGCTGCTTAACCAACCATCGGCTTCCCGGACCGTTCAGTTGTTCCTTTATTTATATTCTTCTCTGTTTTTACCTTCCCTGTTCACCAGGCCCTCGTACCTGTTATCTACGTACTTTTCTCCTGTTGCTTCCTCCCATTCTTCATAACCCCCCCCCCATGCCATCTGCACAATACACTTTCACAACCACTGTTTCCACAACTACAACTTCCATAACCCCGAACCTTACTGTTCTTGGAACAGCTGTTCCTGCTTCCCTCACCAGCCACTGTTCCACGTCTCGTGCCTCCCCCACCAGCCGCTGGTGCGGGACAGATGTGTCCTGCAGGAGGGGCGGCTCTCCGCGTCCACCAGTATTATTATTTCTCTTACAGTTATTCTCACCAGGTTGTGTTACATACAACCGTGCACACCATGACATCACTTCCTTCCAGGACACAATCTTGTTCTCGGAGTTGTGAGATGATGGTCAGGAGATTTCCCTGAACGTGTGCTTCAATCAAGGATTACTCTCTCTCTCTCTCTCTCTCTCTCTCTCTCTCTCTCTCTCTCTCTCTCTCTCTCTCTCTCTCTCTCTCTCTCTCTCTCTCTCCTGCTTTCCTTAAAGTCGTTGGCGATGTAAGACGAGACACGGACCCGGACCCCAGATAACACTGATCAAGGAAAAACTGTTGACTGTGAGAAATTTTGTTATAGTTTTTGTTTCACTATGTTTGGTGTGGCAAGTAATATATGCTTTGTTCAGCTATGAAGGATTCTTGTCAGCTTGCATCATATTGACAGACAGACAGACAGACAGACAGACAGACACACACACACACACACACACAGACACACACACACACAAACACACACACACACACACATACATATATATATATGTGTGTGTGTGTGTGTGTGTGTACGTGTAGGCATGTGTACGAGTAGGAAGAGAGGAAAGTGATTGGTTCTCAGTGAATGTAGGTTTGCGGCAGGGGTGTGTGATGTCTCCATGGTTGTTTAATTTGTTTATGGATGGGGTTGTTAGGGAGGTGAATGCAAGAGTTTTGGAAAGAGGGGCAAGTATGCAGTCTGTCGTGGATGAGAAGGCTTGGGAAGTGAGTCAGTTGTTGTTCGCTGATGATACAGCGGTGGTGGCTGATTTGCGTGAGAAACTGCAGAAGCTGGTGACTGAGTTTGGTAAAGTGGGTGAAAGAAGAAAATTAAGAGTAAATGTGAATAAGAGCAAGGTTATTAGTTACAGTAGGGTTGAGGGTCAAGTCAATTGGGAGGTAAGTTTGAATGGAGAAAAACTGGAGGAAGTAAAGTGTTTTAGATATCTGGGAGTGGATCTGGCAGCCGATGGAACCATGGAAGCGGAAGTGAATCATAGGGTGGGGGAGGGGGCGAAAATTCTGGGAGCCTTGAAGAATGCTTGGAAGTCGAGAACATTATCGCGGAAAGCAAAAATGGGTATGTTTGAAGGAATAGTGGTTCCAACAATGTTGTATGGTTGCGAGGCGTGGGCTATGGATAGAGTTGTGCGCAGGAGGGTGGATGTGCTGGAAATGAGATGTTTGAGGACAATAAATGGTGTGAGGTGGTTTGAGTGAGTAAGAAATGTAAGGGTCAGAGAGATGTGTGGAAATAAAAAGAGTGTGGTTGAGAGAGCAGAGGAGGGTGTTTTGAAATGGTTTGGTCACATGGAGAGAATGAGTGAGGAAACATTGACCATATGCGTCAGAGGTGGAGGGAACGAGGAGAAGTGGGAGACCAAATTGGAGGTGGAAAGATGGAGTGAAAAAGATTTTGAGTGATCGGGGCCTGAACATGCAGGAGGGTGAAAGGCGTGCAAGGAATAGAGTGAATTGGAACGATGTGGTATACCGGGGTTGACGTGCTGTCAATGGATTGAACCAGGGCATGTGAAGCGTCTGGGGTAAACCATGGAAAGTTGTGTGGGGCCTGGATGTGGAACGGGAGCTGTGGTTTCGGTGCATTATTACATGACAGCTAGAGACTGAGTGTGAACGAATGGGGCCTTTGGTGTCTTTTCCTAGCGCTACCTCGCACACAATAGGGGGGAGGGGGTTGTTATTCCATGTGTGGCGAGGTGGCGATGAGAACAAATAAAGGCAGACAGTATGAATTATGTACATGTGTATATATGTATATGTCTGTGTGTGTATATGTATGTGTACATTGAGATGTATAGGTATGTATATTTGCGTGTGTGGACGTGTATGTACATACAAGTGTATGTGGGCGGGTTGGGCCATTCTTTCGTCTGTTTCCTTGCGCTACCTCACTAACGCGGGAGACAGCGATAAAGCAAAATATGAATAAATAAATAAATAAATAAATAAATAAATATATATATATATATATATATATATATATATATATATATATATATATATATATATATATATGTATACATATATATATATATATATATATATATATATATATATATATATATATATATATATATATATATATATATATATATATATATATATATATATATATATATATATATATACATATATATATATATATATATATATATATATATATATATATATATATATATATATATATATATATATATATATATATATATATATATATATATGTATATATATATATATTCCTCGCGTGTCGTAGAAAGCGACTAGAGGGGACGGGAGCGGGGGGCCAGAAATCCTCCCCTCCTTGTATTAACTTTCTAAAATGGGAAACAGAAGAAGGAGTCACGCGGGGAGTGCTCATCCTCCTCGAAGGCTCAGAGTGGGGTGCCTAAATGTGTGTGGATGTAACCAAGATGAGAAAAAAGGAGAGATAGGTAGTATGTTTGAGGAAAGGAACCTGGATATTTTGGCTCTGAGTGAAACGAAGCTCAAGGGTAAAGGGGAAGAGTGGTTTGGGAATGTCTGGGGAGTAAAGTCAGGGGTTAGTGAGAGGACAAGAGCAAGGGAAGGAGTAGCAATACTTCTGAAACAGGAGTTGTGGGAGTATGTGATAGAATGTAAGAAAGTAAATTCTCGATTAATATGGGTAAAACTGAAAGTTGATGGAGAGAGGTGGGTGATTATTGGTGCATATGCACCTGGGCATGAGAAGAAAGATCATGAGAGGCAAGTGTTTTGGGAGCAGCTGAATGAGTGTCTTAGTGGTTTTGATGCACGAGACCGGGTTATAGTGATGGGTGATTTGAATGCAAAGGTGAGTAATGTGGCAGTTGAGGGAATAATTGGTATACATGGGGTGTTCAGTGTTGTAAATGGAAATGGTGAAGAGCTTGTAGATTTATGTGCTGAAAAAGGACTGATGATTGGGAATACCTGGTTTAAAAAGCGAGATATACATAAGTATACTTATGTAAGTAGGAGAGATGGCCAGAGAGCGTTATTGGATTACGTGTTAATTGACAGGAGTGCGAAAGAGAGACTTTTGGATGTTAATGTGCTGAGAGGTGCAACTGGAGGGATGTCTGATCATTATCTTGTGGAGGCTAAGGTGAAGATTTGTATGGGTTTTCAGAAAAGAAGAGTGAATGTTGGGGTGAAGAGGGTGGTGAGAGTAAGTGAGCTTGGGAAGGAGACCTGTGTGAGGAAGTACCAGGAGAGACTGAGTACAGAATGGAAAAAGGTGAGAACAATGGAAGTAAGGGGAGTGGGGGAGGAATGGGATGTATTTAGGGAATCAGTGATGGATTGCGCAAAAGATGCTTGTGGCATGAGAAGAGTGGGAGGTGGGTTGATTAGAAAGGGTAGTGAGTGGTGGGATGAAGAGTAAGATTATTAGTGAAAGAGAAGAGAGAGGCATTTGGACGATTTTTGCAGGGAAAAAATGCAATTGAGTGGGAGATGTATAAAAGAAAGAGACAGGAGGTCAAGAGAAAGGTGCAAGAGGTGAAAAAAAGGGCAAATGAGAGTTGGGGTGAGAGAATATCATTAAATTTTAGGGAGAATAAAAAGATGTTCTGGAAGGAGGTAAATAAAGTGCGTAAGACAAGGGAGCAAATGGGAACTTCAGTGAAGGGCGCAAATGGGGAGGTGAAAACAAGTAGTGGTGATGTGAGAAGGAGATGGAGTGAGTATTTTGAAGGTTTGTTGAATGTGTTTGATGATAGAGTGGCAGATATAGGGTGTTTTGGTCGAGGTGGTGTGCAAAGTGAGAGGGTTAGGGAAAATGATTTGGTAAACAGAGAAGAGGTAGTGAAAGCTTTGCGGAAGATGAAAGCCGGCAAGGCAGCAGGTTTGGATGGTATTGCAGTGGAATTTATTAAAAAAGGGGGTGACTGTATTGTTGACTGGTTGGTAAGGTTATTTAATGTATGTATGACTCATGGTGAGGTGCCTGAGGATTGGCGGAATGCGTGCATAGTGCCATTGTACAAAGGCAAAGGGGATAAGAGTGAGTGCTCAAATTACAGAGGTATAAGTTTGTTGAGTATTCCTGGTATATTATATGGGAAGGTATTGATTGAGAGGGTGAAGGCATGTACAGAGCATCAGATTGGGGAAGAGCAGTGTGGTTTCAGAAGTGGTAGAGGATGTGTGGATCAGGTGTTTGCTTTGAAGAATGTATGTGAGAAATACTTAGAAAAGCAGATGGATTTGTATGTATCATTTATGGATCTGGAGAAGGCATATGATAGAGTTGATAGAGATGCTCTGTGGAAGGTATCAAGAATATATGGTGTGGGAGGAAAGTTGTTAGAAGCAGTGAAAAGTTTTTATCGAGGATGTAAGGCATGTGTACGAGTAGGAAGAGAGGAAAGTGATTGGTTCTCAGTGAATATAGTTTTGCGGCAGGGGTGTGTGATGTCTCCATGGTTGTTTAATTTGTTTATGGATGGGGTTGTTAGGGAGGTAAATGCAAGAGTTTTGGAAAGAGGGGCAAGTATGAAGTCTGTTGGGGATGAGAGAGCTTGGGAAGTGAGTCAGTTGTTGTTCGCTGATGATACAGCGCTGGTGGCTGATTCATGTGAGAAACTGCAGAAGCTAGTGACTGAGTTTGGTAAAGTGTGTGGAAGAAGAAAGTTAAGAGTAAATGTGAATAAGAGCAAGGTTATTAGGTACAGTAGGGTTGAGGGTCAAGTCAATTGGGAGGTGAGTTTGAATGGAGAAAAACTGGAGGAAGTGAAGTGTTTTAGATATCTGGGAGTGGATCTGGCAGCGGATGGAACCATGGAAGCGGAAGTGGATCATAGGGTGGGGGAGGGGGCGAAAATTCTGGGGGCCTTGAAGAATGTGTGGAAGTCGAGAACATTATCTCGGAAAGCAAAAATGGGTATGTTTGAAGGAATAGTGGTTCCAACAATGTTGTATGGTTGCGAGGCGTGGGCTATGGATAGAGTTGTGCGCAGGAGGATGGATGTGCTGGAAATGAGATGTTTGAGGACAATGTGTGGTGTGAGGTGGTTTGATCGAGTAACGTAAGGGTAAGAGAGATGTGTGGAAATAAAAAGAGCGTGGTTGAGAGAGCAGAAGAGGGTGTTTTGAAGTGGTTTGGGCACATGGAGAGAATGAGTGAGGAAAGATTGACCAAGAGGATATATGTGTCGGAGGTGGAGGGAACGAGGAGAAGAGGGAGACCAAATTGGAGGTGGAAAGATGGAGTGAAAAAGATTTTGTGTGATCGGGGCCTGAACATGCAGGAGGGTGAAAGGAGGGCAAGGAATAGAGTGAATTGGAGCGATGTGGTATACTGGGGTTGACGTGCTGTCAGTGGATTGAATCAAGGCATGTGAAGCGTCTGGGGTAAACCATGGAAAGCTGTGTAGGTATGTATATTTGCGTGTGTGGACGTATGTATATACATGTGTATGGGGGTGGGTTGGGCCATTTCTTTCGTCTGTTTCCTTGCGCTACCTCGCAAACGCGGGAGACAGCGACAAAGTAAAAAAAAAAAAAAAAAAAAAAAAAATATATATATATATATATATATATATATATATATATATATATATATATATATATATATATATATATATATATATATATATGTGATTGTGTTTGATGATAGAGTGGAAGATACAGGGTGTTTTGGTCGATGTGGTGTGCAAGGTGAGAGGGTTCGGGAAAATGATTTGGTAAACAGAGAAGAGGTAGTAAAAGCTTTGCGGAAGATGAAAGCCGGCAAGGCAGCGGGTTTGTATGGTATTGCAGTGGAATTTATTAAAAAAGGGGGTGATTGTATTGTTGACTGGTTGGTAAGGTTATTTAATCTATGTATGACTCATGGTGAGGTGCCTGAGGTTTGGCGGAATGCTTGCATAGTGCCATTGTACAAAGGCAAAGGGGATAAGAGTGAGTGATCAAATTACAGAGGTATAAGTTTGTTGAGTATTCCTGGTAAATCATAAGGGAGGGTATTGATTGAGAGGGTGAAGGCATGTACAGAGCATCAGATTGGAGCAGAGCAGTGTAGTTTCAGAAGTGGTAGAGGATGTGTGGATCAGGTGTTTGCTTTGAAGAGTGTATGTGAGAAGTACTTGGGAAAGCAAATGGATTTGTATGGAGCATTTGCAGATCTGGAGAAGGCATATGATAGAGTTGATAGAGATGCTCTGTGGAAGGTATTAAGAATATATGGTGTGGGAGGCAAGTTATCAGAAGTAGTGAAAAGTTTTTATTGAGGATGTAAGGCATGTGTACATGTAGGAAGAGAGGAAAGTGATTGGTTCTCAGTAAATATAGGTTTGCGGCAGGGGTGTGTGATGTCTCTATGGTTGTTTAATTTGTTTATGGATGGGGTTGTTACGGAGGTGAATGCAAGAGTTTTGGAAAGAGGGGCAAGTATGCAGTCTGTTGTGGATGAGAGAGCTTGGGAAGTGAGTCAGTTTTTGTTTGCTGATGATACAGCGCTGGTGGCTGATTCATGTGAGAAACTGCAGAAGCTGGTGACTGAGTTTGGTACAGTGTGTGAAAGAAGAAAGTTGAGAGTAAATGTGAATAAGAGTAAGGTCAATGGGTACAGTAGGGTTGAGGGTCAAGTCAATTGGGAGGTAAGTTTGAATGGAGAAAAACTGGAGGAAGTGAAGTGTTTTAGATGTCTGGGAGTGGATTTGACAGCGGATGGAACCATGGAAGCGGAAGTGAATCATAGGGTGGGAGAGGGGGCGAAAATTCTGGGAGCCTTGAAGAATGTGTGGAAGTCGAGAGCATTATCACGGAAAGCAAAAATGGGTATGTTTGAAGGAATAGTGGTTCCAACAATGTTGTATGGTTGCAAGGCGTGGGCTGTGGATAGAGTTTTGCGGAGGTGGAAATGAGATGTTTGAGGACAATATGTGGTGTCGGGTGATTTGATCGAGTAAGTAATAATAGGGTAAGAGAGATGTTTGGTGATAAAAAGAGTGTGGTTGAGAGAGCAGAAGATGGTGTTTTGAAATGGTTTGGTCACATGGAGAGAATGAGTGAGGAAAGATTGACCAAGACGATATATGTGTCAGAGGTGGAGGGAACGAGGAGAAGTGGGAGACCAAATTGTAGGTGGAAAGATGGAGTGAAAAAGATTTTGAGTGATCGGAGCCTGAACATACAGGAGGGTGAAAGGCGTGCAAGGAATAGAGTGAATTGTCAATGGATTGAACCAGGGCATGTGAAGCGTCTGGGGTAAATCATGGAAAGTTCTGTGGGGCCTGGATGTGGAAAGGGAGCTGTGGTTTCGGTGCATCATTACATGACAGCTAGAGACTGAGTGTGAGCGAATTGGGCCTTTGTTGTGTTTTCTGAGCGCTACCTCGCACACATGAGGGGGGAGGGGGTTGTTATTCCATGTGTAGGGAGGTGGCGAGGGGAATGAATAAGGACAGACAGTATGAATTATGTACATGTGTATATATGTATATGTCTGTGTGTGTATATATATGTATACATTGAGACATATAGGTATGCATATTTGCATGTGTTTACGTGTATGCATATACATGTATATGTGGGTGGGTTGGGCTATTCTTTCTTCTGCTTCCTTGCGCTACCTCGCTAATTTATTTATTATTTTCATTATTCATCATGCTTTGTCGCTGTCTCCCGCGTTATTAGGGCAGAACAAGGAAACAAACGGAGGAATGGCCCAACCCACCCACATACACATGCATATAGCATACACGTCCACACACGCATATATATATATACCTATACGTTTCAACGTATACACATATATACGTAAACAGAGATATACATAAATGCACATATATATAATTCATACTTGCAGCCTTCATTCATTCCCGTCGCTAACCAGCCACACTTGAAATGAAACACCCCCCCCCCCCACCCCCCGGCATGCGCGCGAGGTAGCGCTAGGAAAAGACAACAAAGGACACATTCGTTCACACTCAGTCTCGAGCTGTCATGTATAGTGCTCCGAAACCACAACTCCCTTTCCACATCCAGGCCCCACAGAACTTTCCATGGTTTACCCTATACGCTTCACACGCCCTGGTTCAATCCATTGACAGCATCTCAACCCCGGTATACCACATCGTTCCAATTCACTGTATTCCTCGCACACCTTTCACCCTCCTGCGTGTTCAGGCCACGATCATTCAAAATCTTTTTCACCCCATCCTTCCACCTCCAAAATGGTCTCCAACTTCTCCACCTTCCATCCACCTCTGACACATATATTCTCTTTGTCAATCTTTCCTCACGCATTCTTTCCACGTGACCAAACCGTTTTCAAACACCCTCTTCTCCTCTCTCAACCACACTCTTTTTATTACCAGACACCTCTCTTACCCTCTCATTACTTACTCGATCAAACCACCTCACACAACATATTGTCCTCAACATCTCATTTCCAACACATCTACCCTCCTCCGCTCAACCCTGTCCATAGCCCACGCCTCGCAACCATATAACATTGTTGGAACCACTATTCCTTCAAACATACCCATTTTTGTTTTCCGAGATAATGTTCACACCTTCCACACATTTCTCAACACTCCCATAACTTTCATCCCCTCCCCCACCCTGCGACTCACTTCCGCTTCCATGGTTCCATCCGCTGCCGAATCCAATCCCAGATATCTAAAACACTTCACTTCCTCCAGTTTTTCTCCATTCAAACTTACCTCCCAATTGACGTGTCCCTCAACCCTAGTGAACCTAATAGCCTTGCTCTTATTCACATTTACTCTCAGCTTTCTTCTTTCACACACTTTACCAAACTCAGTCACCAGCTTCTGCAGTTTCTCACCCGAATCAGCCACCAGCGCTGAATCATCAGCGAACAACAACTGACTCACTTCACAAACTCTCTCATCCACAATGGACTGCATACTTGCCCCCCTCCAAAACTCTTGCATTCACCTCCCTAACAACCCCATCCATAAACAAATTAAACAACCATGGAGACATCACGCACCCCTGCCGCAAACCAACGTTCACTGAGAATCAATCACTTTCCTCTTTTCCTACTTGTACACATGCTTTACATTCCCGATAAAAACTTTTCACTGCTTCTAATAACTTGCCCCCCACACCATATATTCTTATTACCTTCCACAGAGCATCTCTATCAACTCTATCATATGCCTTCTCAGATCCATAAATGCTACATACAAATCCATTTATTTTTCTAAATATTCCTCACATACATTCGTCAAAGCAAACGCCTGATCCACACATCCTCTACTACTTCTGAAACCACACTGCTCTTCCCCACTCTGATGCTCTGTACATGCCTTTACCCTCTCAGTCAATACCCTCCCATATAATTTCGCAGGAATAGCCAACAAACTTATACCGCTGTACTTTGAACTCTCACCTTTATCCCCTTTGCCTTTGTATAATGACACTATCCATGCATTCCGCCAGTCTTCAGGCACTTCACCATGAACCATACATACATTGAATATCCTTACCAACCAATCAACAACACAGTCACCACCTTTTTCAATAAATTCCACTGCAATATTATCCAGCCCCGCCGCCTTGCCAGCTTTGAACTTCCGCAAAGCTTTCACTACCTCTTCTCTCTTTACCAAATCATTTTCCCTAGCACTCTCACTTTGCACACCCCAGACCAAAACACCCTATATCTGCCAAACTATCATCAAACTCATTCAACAAACCTTCAAAATACTCACTCCATCTCCTCACTTCACCACTACTTGTTATTACCTCCTCATTAGCCCCCTTCACTGATGTTCCTATTTGTTCCCTTGTCTTACGCACTTTATTCACCTCCTTCCAAAACATCTTTTTATTTTCCCTAAAATTTAATGGTTCTCTCTCACTCCAACTCTCATTTGCTCTCTTTTTCACCTCCTGCACTTTTCTCTTGACCTCCTACCTCATTCTTCTATACATCTCTCAATTATTCGCACTAATTCCCTGCAAAAATCGTCCAGATGCCCCTCTCTTCTCTTTCACTAACAATCTTTCTTCTTCATCCCACCACTCACTACCCTTTCTAATCTGCCCACCTCCCACCTTTCTCATGTCACAGGCATTTTTTGCACAAGCCATAACTGATTTCCTAAATACATCTCATTTCTCCCCCACTCCCATTACGTCATTTGCTCTCATCTTTCTCCATTCTGCATTCAGTCTCTCCTGTACTTCCTCACACAAATCTCCTTTCCAAGCTCACTTACTTTCACTACTCTCTTCACCCAAACATTCTCTCTTCTTTTCTGAAAACCTCTACTAATCTTCACTTTCGCCTCCACAAGCACATTAACATCCAAAAGGCTCTCTTTCACTCGCCTATCAATTAACATGTAATCCAATAACGCCCTCTGGCCATTTCTCCTACTTACATACGTATACTTAGGTATATCTCTCTTTTTAAATCCGGTATTCCCAATCTCCTTTTTCTGCACACAAATTTACAAGCTCTTCATCATTTCCATTTACAATACTGAACACCCCATGAACACCAGTTATACCCTCAACTGCCACATAACTCACCTTTGCATTGAAATCACCCATCACTATAACCCGGTCTCATGCACCAATGCTACTAACACACTCACCCAGCTGCTCCTGAAACACTTGCCTCTCATGATCTTTCTTCTCATGACGAGGTGCAAAGGCATCGATGATAACCCATCTCTCTCCATCCACTTTCAGTTTTACCCATATCTATCCAGAGTTTACTTTCTTACACTCTGTCACATACTCCCACAACTCCTGCCGCAGGAGCAGTGCTACTCCTTCCTTTGCTCTTGTCCTCTCACCAACCCCTGACTTTACTCCCAAGACATTCCCAAACCACTCTTCCCCTTTACCCTTGAGCATCGTTTCACTCAGAGCCAAAACATCCAGGTTCCTTTCCTCAAACACACTACCTATCTCTACTTTTTTCTCATCTTTGCTACATCCACATACATTTAGACACCCCAGTCTAAGCCTTCGAGGAGGATGAGCACTCCCCGTGTGATTCCTTCTTCCGTTTCCCCTTTCAGAAAGTTAAGATACACTTCCAAACACCACCACTGTTGTATGACACTCCCACACACCACCACTGCTGTTCGTCAGTCGTACACACCGCCACTATTGTTTCACACTCCAAAACCACCACTGATGTCTGACACTCCCACACACCAATACTGATGCCTGGCACTCCCACACACCACTACTGTTGTCAGAAAATCCCACACGCCACCATTGTTTTCTGACACTCCTATACACCGCCACTATTTTTTGGCACTCCCAAACACCATCAGTGCTGTATGACACTCCCACACACCATGTCTGTTGTCTGACACTTCCACACACCACCACTGTTTTTTTTACACTCCTACACTCTACTACTGTTCTCTGGCACTCCCACACACCAACACTGCTGTTTGACACTCTTACATTCCACCAATGTTGTCTGACACTCCTACATTCCTCACTGTTGTCTGACACTCCCGCACACCTGTTTCATTGGAAAGAGAAGCTGGTGTATCTTGTGTCCACTAAGTGTATGTATCAGACAGATTACCATATAGGATGCATCTATTGATGAGTGACTTTCATTTCTGTTCTATGATTTAGTTGTTGTTGTTTATTGATGAAGAAAATATCAAAAGCCCAAGATTTATCTGAATAGCATTTGTAAATAGCTGTTCAGGATAGGACGGAGGCATGTCAGGTGTTTACATGAACGAAATGTACTGCTATGTGATGCAAGAGATCATTCAAAACACTTTGGAATAATAATTAAATGCCAACTTTACAATCCCCCTGGTACAGGATTTATGGTTCGTTAATCTCTTTGGGATTACCGAAAGAAATTACTTTTATGTTATAGTCAGGGACCGACTGGATGTTGTAGTCCTGAACTAGATGTGGTAGACTGGTTGTAGATGTTGTAGCCTGGGATTAGATATTATCGACGGAAACTGATTGTGGTGACCGGGGACTAAATGTTGTACCTGGGGATTTGATGTTGTAGTCCGGAATTTGATGTTGTAACGAAGGAACTAGATGTTGTAGCCAGGGAATAAATGTAGCTAGGACTAGATGTTGTAGGCGGGGACTAGTTTAGCTCTTCGACTTTTATGGCACACAGGGAGAGAGACAGGAAGAGAGACTGGGAGACAAACAGACAGACAGAAGGGAGACAGACAGGGAGAGAGACAGAGACAGGTACTGAAAATTCTCTCTCTATCCTTCCATATCATTAGGATCTTCAACTCAAGACACTTCCAATATTCTTCAACACACAAAATCTTTTTCTCCTCCTTTTCCATCTGGTGATAGCGGGCAGCGCTCAGACCCCGTCCTGCATCCTAATATTGCCGCCTTGTTCACCCTTCCCAGATCTTGGAGTCAGGTGCACACAGTGCCAAACATAGCCCACCATAAGACCTTCCTGTGAATTAAGTTTTCACACAGTTTTCATCTTTATTTTCACAAGAGGTTCACCTTTCATGACCTATGTATATCCTGATGTATATAACATATATCATACATGAACCTTATCTGGGCTGGGTTATGATCTCTCGACCACACTCTCCTTGAATGTTATCTCGGACTCTTGTTACACTCCTTATCTTCCTCACTACATCATCGGTGTGTCTTTCCTTGTCGCTGTGGTAACAGAGGCTGGTGTGTCCTGTGTACGTCACCGTTGCTGTGGTAACAGAGGCTGGTGTGTCCTGTGTACGTCACCGTTGCTGTGGTAACAGAGGCTGGTGTGTCCTGTGTACGTCACGGTTGCTGTGGTAACAGAGGCTGGTGTGTCCTGTGTACGTCACGGTTGCTGTGGTAACAGAGGCTGGTGTGTCCTGTGTACGAAGTTAGTGTTGTCATTTTCAGCAATTAGTATTACCGACAACATCACATCTCTGCCCGGAATACATCTGTTGATTTTTGAATGTCTGTCATATTACTTGAGTCAGTGTTGCTTGGAATAAAGATTGGAATTATCCAACAAACCAACATTCATCAAAGCCAGATTTTGTGAAAAGCTTTTCTGGACGAGAAAAAGGCATTTGAAAATGATTATGTGAACGAAATATTGTGCCTCGTGACACAAGGAACAGTTCACAATATTATGGAATGACAAATGAATGATACGTTTTGTGGAAAGTTGGTACGAACGATCAAGCTTGTGACGGTGTGTGTCCTGTGACATGAGAGAGAGAGAGAGAGAGAGAGAGAGAGAGAGAGAGAGAGAGAGAGAGAGAGAGAGAGAGAGAGAGAGAGAGAGAGAGAGAGAGAGAGAGAGAGAGGTTGACCTCCAATTACATTACCCAAGAGATTCACAACTCAGACGGATCCAACATTCCTCCACACCAGAAAATTGTTTAGTTTCTTCTTCTGGTGATATCTGGCAGGGATCAGAGGGCCGTCCTGCATCTAAATACGGAGTTGGTCTATATCTTCCCTTCTGGGCTCCAGCACAAAAACTGTCGAGCGGAGGCTACCACAAAGTCGACTTATGAACGTAACCGTATCTATTTTGTCTCTTTTCTTCAGTAACCACAGACTCACCGGCAGTCAATTTATTTGTTCAAAATCTTTTACATAAAACACTGACTATTGTTTTCCTAACTACTGAATGACCTCGTTCCACATGACGGAAGGTTATGTATTAAAGTCATCTCTGTATGTCTTTCCTTCATGTGATCCTCACATTAGATATCATTGTCCTATGGATGCATCACAGAGGAGCCAGCCACCTCAGACTGACCGTGTCTCTCCCTCACCCACCACCTACAACTCTCTCACCCAACACCAACTCTCTCGCTCGACAACTACAACTGTACCTATTACCTATCACCTGGAGCTCCTTGACACTCAATACCTACAGCTGTGTCACGCAGCTCTGACAACCCTACCTGTCAGCCAACACTTACAACTCCATCCAGCACCAAACACTGTGCAGGCAACATATAGCAACTCAGTCAGGCCACCATCAGCTGCACCGGTGCAACGCTCGTTAAACACTTCCATATACTGTAATTCCATCAACCACAAATAACATTAATTGTTACGAAGACGATGTTAGATCTGTGGCGCTCCTTGTGTTTCCCTAGTTAACACACCTCCAGCCATCTGAGGGAAGACGTCTTGCTTCTTACTTGACGATAACAACACACTCGAGTGTCACACACACTGCTGGTGCGACACTGAGAGTGTTGATGTAACTTGAGCATGGATCTTTTTCTCAAGAGTCAGCTAATTCTAAAGCAACTTCGTCTTCATCAAAATTCTAATAGGCCAGGCCTCTACTCTGTCTCACCTGCCTACTTTCTTCACATTAACGAATCCGAGACAACAAAATGTTCTCTGTAAAGACGGTTCATCCTGCAGATGGATCATTCTTTTCCCAAGGCTGTGGCTGATCTCATATTCCAAAGTACGGAGCGCATTGCACTTTTGGGGAAAGCCGGCAAGGCGACGGGTTAGGATAGTATTGCAATGGAATCTATCAAAAAAGGGGTGAATGTGTTGTTGACTACTTGGTAAGGATATCTAATGTATGTATGGATCATGATGAAGTGCCTCAGGATTGGCGGAATGCTTGCATAGCGCCATTGTACAAAGGCAAAGGGGATAAAGTTGAGTATTCAAATTACAGAGGTATAAGTTTGTTGAGTATTCCTGGGAAACTGTATGGGAGGGTATTGATTGAGAGGGTAAAGGTAAGTACAGAGCATCAGATTGGGGAAAAGCAGTGTGGTTTCAGAAGTGGTAAAGGATGTGTGGATCAGGTGTTTGCTTTGAAGAATGTATGTGAGAAATACTTAGAAAAACAAATGGATTTGTATGTAGCATTTATGGATCTGGAGAAGGCATATGATAGGGTGGATCGAGATGCTTTGTAGAAGGTATTAAGAATATATGGTGTGGTAGGTAAGTTGCCAGAAGCAGTGAAAAGTTTTTACCAAGGATGTAAGGCATGTGTACGTGTAGGAAGAGAGGAAAGTGATTGGTTCTCAGTGAATGTCGGCTTGCGGCAGGGGTGTGTGATGTCTCCATGGTTGTTTAATTTGTTTATGGATGGGGTGGTTAGAGAGGTGAATGCAAGAGTTTTGGAGAGAGGGGCAAGTATGCAGTCTGTTGTGGATGAGAGGGCTTGGGAAGTCAGTCAGTTGTTGATCGATGATGATACAGAGCTGGTGGCTGATTCGGGTGAGAAACTGCAAAAGCTGGTGACTGAGATTGGTAAAGTGTGTGAAAGAAGAAAGTTGAGAGTAAATGTGAATAAGAGCAAGGTTACTAGGTTCAGTAGGGTTGAGGGTCAAGTTGATTTAGAGGTGAGTTTGAATGGAGAAAAACCGGAGGAAGTGAAGCGTGTGAAAGAAGAAAGTTGAGAGTAAATGTGAATAAGAGCATTGTTACTAGGTTCAGTATGGCTGAGGGACAAGTTAATTGAGAGGTGAGTTTGAATGAAGAAAAACCGGAGGAAGCGAAGCATTTTAGATACCTGGGAGTGGACTTAGCAGCGGATGGAACCATGGAAGCGGAAGTGAGTCACAGGGTGGGGGAGGGGGCGATGGTTCTGGGGGCGTTGAAAAATGTGTGGAAGGCGAGAACGTTATCTCGGAGAGCAAAATTGGGTATGTTTGAAGGAATAGTGGTTCCAACAATGTTATATGGTTGCGAGGCATGGGCTATAGATAGGGTTGTACGGAGGAGGGTGGATGTGTTGGAAATGAGATGCTTGAGGACAATATGTGGTGTGAGGTGGTTTGATTGAGTAAGTAATGAAAGGGTAAGAGAGATGTGTGGTAATAAAAAGAGTGTGGTTGAGAGAGCAGAAGAGGATGTGTTGAAATGGTTTGGACATATGGAGAGAATGAGTGAGGAAAGATTGACAAAGAGGATATAAGTGTCAGAGATGGAGGGAGGAAGGAGAAGCGGGAGACGAAATTGGAGGTGGAAGGATGGAGTAAAAAATATTTTGAGCGATCGAGGCCTGAACATACAGGAGGGTGAAAGGTGTGCAAGGAATAGAGTGAATTGGAACGATGTGGTATACCGGGGTCGACGTGCTGTCAATGGATTGAACCAGAGCATGTGAAGAGTCTGGGGTAAACCATAGAAAGGTGTGTGGGGCCTGAATGTGGAAAGGGAGCTGTAGTTTCGGTACATTACACATGACAGGTAGAGAGTGAGTGTGAACGAATTTGGCGTTTGTTGTCTTTCTGGCGCTACCTCGCTGGAGGCCGGGGAGGGGGATGCTATTTCATGTGTGGCAGGGTGGCGACGATAATGGATGAAGGCAGCAAATATGAATATGTACATGTGTTATATGTATATGTCTGTGTATGATACGTATGTACACGTTGTAATGTATATGTATGTATATGTGCAGGTATGGGCGTTTATATATATAAATATGTATGTGGATGGGTTTAGCCATTCCTCGTCTGTTTCCTTGCGCTACCTCGATGAATTTTACTATTTGAGATATATCTGGGTAACATATTGCCGAATCTTGCTGCCTGATACACCTCTTCATGACTACATCTGGCCGAATCCTGGTGTTTGTTACCTGCCTTCCTCTAACACGGTCAATGATTGTGTACTTTACCAACCTCTCACTTCCAAGTTGTCATCCTTAATAACGTATACCTCAGTCTTCCTGCCACTATGTACCTCAGTCTTCCTGCCACTGTGTACCTCAGTCTTCCTGCCACAGTATACCTCAGTCTTCCTGCCACAGTGTACCTCAGTCTTCCTGCCACAGTATACCTCAGTCTTCCTGCCACTATGTACCTCAGTCTTCCTGCCACTGTGTACCTCAGTCTTCCTGCCACAGTATACCTCAGTCTTCCTGCCACAGTGTACCTCAGTCTTCCTGCCACAGTATACCTCAGTCTTCCTGCCACTGTGTACCTCAGTCTTCCTGCCACTGTGTACCTCAGTCTTCCTGCCACTGTGTACCTCAGTCTTCCTGCCACTGTGTACCTCAGTCTTCCTGCCACTGTGTACCTCAGTCTTCCTGCCACTGTGTACCTCAGTCTTCCTGCCACTGTGTACCTCAGTCTTCCTGCCACTGTGTACCTTAGTCTTCCTGCCACTGTGTACCTCAGTCTTCCTGCCACTGTGTACCTCAGTCTTCCTGCCACTGTGTACCTCAGTCTTCCTGCCACTGTGTACCTCAGTCTTCCTGCCACTGTGTACCTTAGTCTTCCTGCCACTGTGTACTTGTCTTCCTGCCACTGTGTACCTCAGTCTTCCTGCCACTGTGTACCTCAGTCTTCCTGCCACTGTGTACCGCAGTCTTCCTGCCGCTGTGTATCTTCCACTCTCAAATGACTTTCTTTTAGAATTTTTTTCTCAAAATTTTTTCATTTTTAAACAATTTTGTAAACTTGTGGGTCTGTCTGTTGGGTGTTTCCGCTCTATTGCCTCTCCATCGTCTTCCATCTGTTCCTCACAGCTGCTCTCACACCTCTGTTAACCTCACTGTCGACATGCTGCTTCATGATATCTTCTCCCATATTTTTTCCTTTAAAGTCAATATCTGATTACCAGTTGTCTCCCATCCTGTTTCCTTTTCTCATCAACAAACTCCGATACACTTTCTGTTCATCATATTGTTTACTGTCCCCTTCCTCCTTCAGCCGGCATGTAATTCTTTTCCAGTCTTTTTATTTCCACACATCTCTCTTACCCTTACGTTACTTACTCGATCAAACCACCTCACACCACACATTGTCCTCAAACATCTCATTTCCAGCACATCCATCCTCCTGCGCACAACTCTATCCATAGCCCACGCCTCGCAACCATACAACATTGTTGGAACCACTATTCCTTCAAACATATCCATTTTTGCTTTCCGAGATAATGTTCTCGACTTCCACACATTCTTCAAGGCTCCCAGGATTTTCGCCCCCTCCCCCACCCTATGATTCACTTCCGCTTCCATGGTTCCATCCGCTGCCAGATCCACTCCCAGATATCTAAAACACTTTACTTCCTCCAGTTTTTCTCCATTCAAACTTACCTCCCAATTGACTTGACCCTCAACCCTACTGTACCTAATAACCTTGCTCTTATTCACATTTACTCTTAACTTTCTTCTTTCACACACTTTACCAAACTCAGTCACCAGCTTCTGCAGTTTCTCACATGAATCAGCCACCAACGCTGTATCATCAGCGAACAACAACTGACTCACTTCCCAAGCTCTCTCATCCACAACAGACTTCATACTTGCCCCTCTTTCCAAAACTCTTGCATTCACCTCCCTAATAACCCCATCCATAAACAAATTAAACAACCATGGAGACATCACACACCCCTACCGCAAACCTACATTCACTGAGAACCAATCACTTTCCTCTCCTCCTACACGTACATATGCCTTACATCCTCGATAAAAACTTTTCACTGCTTCTAACAACTTGCCTCCCACACCATATATTCTTAATACCTTCCACAGAGCATCTCTATCAACTCTATCATATGCCTTCTCCAGATCCATAAATGCTACATACAAATCCATTTGCTTTTCTAAGTATTTCTCACATACATTCTTCAAAGCAAACACCTGATCCACACATCCTCTACCACTTCTGAAACCACACTGCGCTTCCCCAATCTGATGCTCTGTACATGCCTTCACCCTCTCAATCAATACCCTCCCATATAATTTTATATATATATTCGAGATGAGAAGTGGGGTTCAGTGTTCTACGTACATGGCTGACTTACACAACACAAACTCATGGATGAGGGCGTATATCTCTGCCAGTCTTGGTGTTAATGTTCAACAGGTTCGCGGCATCTGAGCAATGGAGTCAGTTCACCGTGGGTCCTCTCCTCTCAATAATCTTGATTCCTTCTAAGTTTCTGATCTAAACTAACGACTGTAGCAAGTTGTGTTTTGGATGTTCCAATGACCCTCCTCCTGCGGTTTATCATCCTTGTATGTATATATGTATGTATACATATATGTATATTGAATGTTTTATGTTTGTGTGTACATGTGCGTTGTTTGAGTGTATTCAAATATTTTTCTGAATACCTGTTGTGTTGTGTATGGACTTGCTGAGAATAGAATACTTGTCTCATGTTGGATGCGGTAAGTGAAAAGCTAAATGATTCACACACATGTGTGGATATACTGTTGAATGTTGTGGTGCAGGCAAGACGTAGCACCGACACCTGCACATAATACACACAAAAGCTTCTGCCAAACTTTTAAAGTGGAGATGGAAGGCGGGCGGCAGGTGGTAAGACGACGGTCATCGTGGGAAAAGTTACTCCAGCTGACTGGTCCTCACCCACTGAGCCAGACGACACTCACCCACCACCTCACCACACACGTCACGTCTGGGGGAATCACCACACCTGACGTATCCAGAGGTTCCCTCACTATCACTGCTGTACAGACGGTCATGTGGACCAGACTAATACGTCAGCAGCACTCACTGATAACAGCTTCCTCAAGAACACAATAGTGTTCACTGTTCTCAAGAGTGAGATAGTGTTCACTGTTCACAAGCAAGACAGTGTTCACCTTTCTCACAGTCACTATAACAGTAAGCTATTGTTGTGTCTGTTGTTGTAGTTGTAGTTGTAGTTATCATCACTGATGCCACTTTTCCATTTATCTATATTTGTCTATGTTTGTCTATATGTCTGTTTTTCTATAACTTTATACTCAAGTTTGCCGACGGCAGATGAAACGTATTTGTATGTGTTTAGTTAACTGTATTTTGATTTATGAAGTTGTATGTAGTACATCCATTCTATGTTTGCCTTGTATGTTGAAGTATGAATGATCTTATAAAACAGTTCTCTTCCTCATAACATTTGTATGCTATTATTTCCTAGTTGTGTATTCACGTTTTTTTACGTTTTTTATGAACTTGTTTTATTGTTCAACATAATGATTATGGACCATAATGTATATTGTACATGTTATCAAAGAATGTACATTTTTTGTCAACAAAATATCTATTTGTCCATCTATCTATCTATCTATCTATCTATCTATCTTTCTATCTATTTATCTATCTATCTATCTATATATGTATATATATAAATATATATATATATATATATATATATATATATATATATATATATATATATATATATATATATATATATATATATATATATATATATATATATATATTTATATATTTATCTATCTCCTTCTTCTGTTTCCCATTTTAGAAAGTTAATACAAGGAGGGGAGGATTTCCGGCCCCCCGCTCCCGTCCCCTCTAGTCGCTTTCTACGACACGCGAGGAATACGTGGGAAGTATTCTTTCACCCCTATCCCCAGGGATAATATACATATATATATACATATACACACACACACACATACACATACATACGCACATACACACACACACACACACATACATATATATACATATGAAAAATGTAAGAAACAATTTATAAAACAAACTTTTAGCTTGAAATGAATGAAAAAAAATGAATGTCACATAATGGTTCAACCTCTGGCTATGGAAGGCTATGAAGGCTCAGAGTGGGATGCCTAAATGTGTGTGGATGTAACCAAGATGTGAAAAAAGGAGAGATAGGTAGTATGTTTGAGGAAAGGAACCTGGATGTTTTGGCTCTGAGTGAAACGAAGCTCAAGGGTAAAGGGGAAGAGTGGTTTGGAAATGTCTGGGGAGTGAAGTCAGGGGTTAGTGAGAGGACAAGAGCAAGGGAAGGAGTAGCAATACTCCTGAAACAGGAGTTGTGGGAGTATGTGATAGAATGCAAGAAAGTAAATTCTCGATTAATATGGGTAAAACTGAAAGTTGATGGAGAGAGGTGGGTGATTATTGGTGCATATGCACCTGGGCATGAGAAGAAAGATCATGAGAGGCAAGTGTTTTGGGAGCAGCTAAATGAGTGTGTTAGCGGTTTTGATGCACGAGACCGGGTTATAGTGATGGGTGATTTGAATGCAAAGGTGAGTAATGTGGCAGTTGAGGGAATAATTGGTATGCATGGGGTGTTCAGTGTTGTAAATGGAAATGGTGAAGAGCTTGTAGATTTATGTGCTGAAAAAGGACTGATGATTGGGAATACCTGGTTTAAAAAGCGAGATATACATAAGTATACTTATGTAAGTAGGAGAGATGGCCAGAGAGCGTTATTGGATTACGTGTTAATTGACAGGCGCGCGAAAGAGAGACTTTTGGATGTTAATGTGCTGAGAGGTGCAAATGGAGGGATGTCTGATCATTATCTTGTGGAGGCTAAGGTGAAGATTAGTATGGGTTTTCAGAAAAGAGGAGTGAATGTTGGGGTGAAGAAGGTGGTGAGAGTAAGTGAGCTTGGGAAGGAGACCTGTGTGGGGAAGTACCAGGAGAGACTGTGTACAGAATGGAAAAAGGTGAGAACAATGGAAGTAAGGGGAGTGGGGGAGGAATGGGATGTATTTAGGGAATCAGTGATGGATTGCGCAAAAGATGCTTGTGGCATGAGAAGAGTGGGAGGTGGGCTGTTTAGAAAGGGTAGTGAGTGGTGGGATGAAGAAGTAAGAGTATTAGTGAAAGAGAAGAGAGAGGCATTTGGACGATTTTTGCAGGGAAAAAATGCAATTGAGTGGGAGAAGTATAAAAGAAAGAGACAGGAGGTCAAGAGAAAGGTGCAAGAGGTGAAAAAAAGGGCAAATGAGAGTTGGGGTGAGAGACTATCAGTAAATTTTAGGGAGAATAAAAAGATGTTCTGGAAGGAGGTAAATAGGGTGCGTAAGACAAGGGAGCAAATGGGAACTTCAGTGAAGGGCGCAAATGGGGAGGTGATAACAAGTAGCGGTGATGTGAGAAGGAGATGGAATGAGTATTTTGAAGGTTTGTTGAATGTGTCTGATGACAGAGTGGCAGATATAGGGTGTTTTGGTCGAGGTGGTGTGCAAAGTGAGAGGGTTAGGGAAAATGATTTGGTAAACAGAGAAGAGGTAGTAAAAGCTTTGCGGAAGATGAAAGCCGGCAAGGCAGCAGGTTTGGATGGTATTGCAGTGGAATTTATTAAAAAAGGGGGTGACTGTATTGTTGACTGGTTGGTAAGGTTATTTAATGTATGTATGACTCATGGTGAGGTGCCTGAGGATTGGCGGAATGCGTGCATAGTGCCATTGTACAAAGGCAAAGGGGATAAGAGTGAGTGCTCAAATTACAGAGGTATAAGTTTGTTGAGTATTCCTGGTAAATTATATGGGAGGGTATTGATCGAGAGGGTGAAGGCATGTACAGAGCATCAGATTGGGGAAGAGCAGTGCGGTTTCAGAAGTGGTAGAGGATGTGTGGATCAGGTGTTTGCTTTGAAGAATGTATGTGAGAAATACTTAGAAAAGCAAATGGATTTGTATGTAGCATTTATGGATCTGGAGAAGGCATATGATAGAGTTGATAGAGATGCTCTGTGGAAGGTATTAAGAATATATGGTGTGGGAGGCAAGTTGTTAGAAGCAGTGAAAAGTTTTTATCGAGGATGTAAGGCATGTGTACGTGTAGGAAGAGAGGAAAGTGATTGGTTCTCAGTGAATGTAGGTTTGCGGCAGGGGTGTGTGATGTCTCCATGGTTGTTTAATTTGTTTATGGATGGGGTTGTAAGGGAGGTAAATGCAAGAGTCCTGGAAAGAGGGGCAAGTATGAAGTCTGTTGGGGATGAGAGAGCTTGGGAAGTGAGTCAGTTGTTGTTCGCTGATGATACAGCGCTGGTGGCTGATTCATGTGAGAAACTGCAGAAGTTGGTGACTGAGTTTGGTAAAGTGTGTGGAAGAAGAAAGTTGAGAGTAAATGTGAATAAGAGCAAGGTTATTAGGTACAGTAGGGGTGAGGGTCAAGTCAATTGGGAGGTGAGTTTGAATGGAGAAAAACTGGAGGAAGTGAAGTGTTTTAGATATCTGGGAGTGGATCTGTCAGCGGATGGAACCATGGAAGCGGAAGTGGATCATAGGGTGGGGGAGGGGGCGAAAATTTTGGGAGCCTTGAAAAATGTGTGGAAGTCGAGAACATTATCTCGGAAAGCGAAAATGGGTATGTTTGAGGGAATAGTGGTTCCAACAATGTTGTATGGTTGCGAGGCGTGGGCTATGGATAGAGGTGTGCGCAGGAGGATGGATGTGCTGGAAATGAGATGTTTGAGGACAATGTGTGGTGTGAGGTGGTTTGATCGAGTAAGTAACGTAAGGGTAAGAGAGATGTGTGGAAATAAAAAGAGCGTGGTTGAGAGAGCAGAAGAGGGTGTTTTGAAATGGTTTGGGCACATGGAGAGAATGAGTGAGGAGAGATTGACCAAGAGGATATATGTGTCGGAGGTGGAGGGAACGAGGAGAAGAGGGAGACCAAATTGGAGGTGGAAAGATGGAGTGAAAAAGATTTTGTGTGATCGGGGCCTGAACATGCAGGAGGGTGAAAGGAGGGCAAGGAATAGAGTGAATTGGAGTCATGTGGTATACAGGGGTTGACGTGCTGTCAGTGGATTGAATCAAGGCATGTGAAGCGTCTGGGGTAAACCATGGAAAGCTGTGTAGGTATGTATATTTGCGTGTGTGGACGTGTGTATGTACATGTGTATGGGGGGGGGGGAGGTTGGGCCATTTCTTTCGTCTGTTTCCTTGCGCTACCTCGCAAACGCGGGAGACAGCGACAAAGTATAAAAAAAAAAAAAAAAAAAAAAAATTTATCTATCTATCCATCTATCTATCTATCTATCTATCTATCTATCTATCTATCTATATATATATATATATATATATATATATTTTTTTTTTTTTTTTTTTTTTATACTTTGTCGCTGTCTCCCGCGTTTGCGAGGTAGCGCAAGGAAACAGACGAAAGAAATGGCCCAACCCCCCCCCATACACATGTACATACACACGTCCACACACGCAAATATACATACCTACACAGCTTTCCATGGTTTACCCCAGACGCTTCACATGCCTTGATTCAATCCACTGACAGCACGTCAACCCCTGTATACCACATATATATATATATATATATATATATATATATATATATATATATATATATATATTCCTGTGACTCCAGGGGGAAAATGAAACACGATAAGTTCCCAAGTGCACTATCGTGTAATAACCACATGATCAGGGGAGACACAAGGGAGAAATATAACAGTCAGTTGATATACATAGCTTCGTCTCTTCGATGTATATCAACTGACTGTTATATTTCTCTCCTGTGTCTCACCTGATGATGTGATTATTACACGAAAGTGCACTTGGGAACTTATCGTGTTTCATTTTCCCCGTGGAATCACAGGGAGATCTTGATCAAGCGCAAAATTGTGATCCTTCCCAACATATATATATATATATATATATATATATATATATATATATATATATATATATATATATATATATATATATATATATATATATATATATATATATATATATATATATACATATATATATATATATATATATATATATATATATATATATATATATATATATATATTTTTTTTTTTTTTCATGCTATTCGCCATTTCCCGCGTTAACAAGGTAGCGTTAAGAACAGAGGACTGGACCTTTGAGGGAACATCCTCACCTGGCCCCCTTCTCTGTTCCTTCTTTTGGAAAATTAAAAAAAAAACTGAGAGGGGAGGATTTCCAGCCCCCCGCTCCCTTCCCTTTTAGTCGCCTTCTACGACACGCAGGGAATACGTGGGAAGTATTCTTTCTCCCCTATCCCCAGGGAAAATATATATATATATATATATATATATATATATATATATATATATATATATATATATATATATATATATATATATGAGGATATTCCCTCAAGGGCCCAGTCCTCTGTTCTCAACGCTACCTCGCTAATGCGGGAAATAGCGAATAGTATAAAAAAAAAAAGAAAAAAAAATATATATGTTCAGTGTTGTAAATGGAAATGGTGAATAGCTTGTAGATTTATGTGCTGAAAAAGGACTGGTGATTGGGAATACCTGGTTTAAAAAGCGAGATATACATAAGTATACGTATGTAAGTAGGAGAGATGGCCAGAGAGCGTTATTGGATCACGTGTTAATTGACAGGCGCGCGAAAGAGAGCCTTTTGGATGTTAATGTGCTGAGAGGTGCAACTGGAGGGATGTCTGATCATTATCTTGTGGAGGCTAAGGTGAAGATTTGTATGGGTTTTCAGAAAAGAAGAGTGAATGTTGGGGTGAAGAGGGTGGTGAGAGTAAGTGAGCTTGGGAAGGAGACTTGTGTGAGGAAGTACCAGGAGAGACTGAGAGCAGAATGGAAAAAGGTGAGAACAATGGAAGTAAGGGGAGTGGGGGAGGAATGGGATGTATTTAGGGAATCAGTGATGGATTGCGCAAAAGATGCTTGTGGCATGAGAAGAGTGGGAGGTGGGTTGATTAGAAAGGGTAGTGAGTGGTGGGATGAAGAAGTAAGATTATTAGTGAAAGAGAAGAGAGAGGCTTTTGGACGATTTTTGCTGGGAAAAAATGCAATTGAGTGGGAGATGTATAAAAGAAAGAGACAGGAGGTCAAGAGAAAGGTGCAAGAGGTGAAAAAGAGGGCAAATGAGAGTTGGGGTGAGAGAGTATCATTAAATTTTAGGGAGAATAAAAAGATGTTCTGGAAGGAGGTAAATAAAGTGCGTAAGACAAGGGAGCAAATGGGAACTTCAGTGAAGGGTGCAAATGGGGAGGTGATAACAAGTAGTGGTGATGCGAGAAGGAGATGGAGTGAGTATTTTGAAGGTTTGTTGAATGTGTTTGATGATAGAGTGGCAGATATAGGGTGTTTTGGTCGAGGTGGTGTGCAAAGTGAGAGGGTTAGGGAAAATGATTTGGTAAACAGAGAAGAGGTAGTAAAAGCTTTGCGGAAGATGAAAGCCGGCAAGGCAGCAGGTTTGGATGGCATTGCAGTGGAATTTATTAAAAAAGGTGGTGACTGTATTATTGACTGGTTGGTAAGGTTATTTAATGTATGTATGACTCATGGTGAGGTGCCTGAGGATTGGCCGAATGCGTGCATAGTGCCATTGTACAAAGGCAAAGGGGATAAGAGTGAGTGCTCGAATTACAGAGGTATAAGTTTGTTGAGTATTCCTGGTAAATTATATGGGAGGGTATTGATTGAGAGGGTGAAGGCATGTACAGAGCATCAGATTGGGGAAGAGCAGTGTGGTTTCAGAAGTGATAGAGGATGTGTGGATCAGGTGTTTGCTCTGAAGAATATATGTGAGAAATACTTAGAAAAGCAAATGGATTTGTATGTAGTATTTATGGATCTGGAGAAGGCATATGATAGAGTTGATAGAGATGCTCTGTGGAAGGTATTAAGAATACATGGTGTGGGAGGCAAGTTGTTAGAAGCAGTGAAAAGTTTTTATCGAGGATGTAAGGCATGTGTACGTGTAGGAAGAGAGGAAAGTGATTGGTTCTCAGTGAATGTAGGTTTGCGGCAGGGGTGTGTGATGTCTCCATGGTTGTTTAATTTGTTTATGGATGGGGTTGTTAGGGAGGTGAATGCAAGAGTTTTGGAAAGAGGGGCAAGTATGAAGTCTGTTGTGGATGAGAGAGCTTGGGAAGTGAGTCAGTTGTTGTTCGCTGATGATACAGCGCTGGTGGCTGATTCATGTGAGAAACTGCAGAAGCTGGTGACTGAGTTTGGTAAAGTGTGTGAAAGAAGAAAGTTAAGAGTAAATGTGAATAAGAGCAAGGTAATTAGGTACAGTAGGGTTGAAGGTCAAGTCAATTGGGAGGTAAGTTTGAATGGAGAAAAACTGGAGGAAGTAAAGTGTTTTAGATATCTGGGAGTGGATCTGGCAGCGGATGGAACCATGGAAGCGGAAGTGAATCATTGGGTGGGGGAGGGGGCAAAAATCCTGGGAGCCTTGAAGAATGTGTGGAAGTCGAGAACATTATCTCGGAAAGCAAAAATGGGTATGTTTGAAGGAATAGTGGTTCCAACAATGTTGTATGGTTGCGAGGCGTGGGCTATGGATAGAGTTGTGCGCAGGAGGATGGATGTGCTGGAAATGAGATGAATGAGGACAATGTGTGGTGTGAGGTGGTTTGATCGAGTAAGTAATGTAAGGGTAAGAGAGGTGTGTGGAAATAAAAAGAGCGTGGTTGAGAGAGCAGAAGAAGGTGTTTTGAAGTCGTTTGGGCACATGGAGAGAATGAGTGAGGAAAGATTGACCAAGAGGATATATGTGTCGCAGGTGGAGGGAACGAGGAGAAGTGGGAGACCAAATTGGAGGTGGAAAGATGGAGTGAAAAGGATTTTGTGTGATCGGGGCCTGAACATGCAGGAGGGTGAAAGGAGGGCAAGTAATAGAGTGAATTGGATCGATGTGGTATACCGGGGTTGACGTGCTGTCAGTGGATTGAATCAGGGCATGTGAAGCGTCTGGGGTAAACCATGGAAAGCTGTGTAGGTATATATATTTGCGTGTGTGGACGTGTATGTATATACATGTGTATGGGGGTGGGTTGGGCCATTTCATTCGTCTGTTTCCTTGCGCTACCTCGCAAACACGGGAGACAGCGGCAGAAAAAAAAAAATATATATATATTTTTTTTTTTCAATTTTCCAAAAGAAGGAACAGAGAAGGGGGGCCAGGTGAGGATATTCCCTCAAAGGCCCAGTCCTCAGTTCTTAACGCTACCTCGCTAATGCGGGAAATGGCGAATAGTATGAACGAAAAGAAAGAATATATATATATATATATATATATATATATATATATATATATATATATATATATATATATATATATATATATATATATATATATATATATATAAAGAAAAAGCTAAAGAAAAAGCAAATGGAAAGAAAAAGAAAAGCAAATGGATTTGTATGTAGCATTTATGGATCTGGAGAAAGCATATGGTAGAGTTGATTGAGATGCTCTGTGGAAGGTATTAAGAATATATGGTGTGGGAGGCAAGTTGTTAGAAGCAATGAAATGTTTTTATCGAGGATATAAGGGATGTGTACTTGTAGGAAGAGAGGAAAGTGATTGGTTCTCAGTGAATGTAGGTTTGCGGCAGGGGTGTGTGATGTCTCCATGGATGTTTAATTTGTTTATAGATGGGGTTGTTAGGGAGGTGAATGCAAGAGTTTTGGAAAGAGGGGCAAGTATGAAGTCTGTTGTGGATGAGAGAGCTTGGGAAGTGAGTCAGTTGTTGTTCGCTGGTGATACAGCGCTGGTGGCTGATTCATGTGAGAAACTGCAGAAGCTGGTGACTGAGTTTGGTAAAGTGTGTGAAAGAAGAAAGTTAAGAGTAAATGTGAATAAGAGCAAGGTTATTAGGTACAGTAGGGTTGAGGGTCAAGTCAATTGGGAGGTAAGTTTGAATGGAGAAAAACTGGAGGAAGTAAAGTGTTTTAGATATCTGGGAGTGGATCTGGCAGCGGATGGAACCATGGAAGCGGAAGTGAATCATAGGGTGGGGGAGGGGGCGAAAATCCTGGGAGCCTTGAAGAATGTGTGGAAGTCGAAAGCATTATCTCGGAAAGCAAAAATGGGTATGTTTGAAGGAATAGTGGTTCCAACAATGTTGTATGGTTGCGAGGCGTGGGCTATGGATAGAGTTGTGCGCAGGAGGATGGATGTGCTGGAAATGAGATGTTTGAGGACAATGTGTGGTGTGAGGTGGTTTGATCGAGTAAGTAATGTAAGGGTAAGAGAGATGTGTGGAAATAAAAAGAGCGTGGTTGAGAGAGCAGAAGGTGTTTTGAAATCGTTTGGGCATATGGAGAGAATGAGTGAGGAAAGATTGACCAAGAGGATATATGTGTCGGAGGTGGAGGGAACGAGGAGAAGTGGGAGACCAAATTGGAGGTGGAAAGATGGAGTGAAAAAGATTTTGTGTGATCGGGGCCTGAACATGCAGGAGGGTGAAAGGAGGGCAAGGAATAGAGTGAATTGGATGGATGTGGTATACCGGGGTTGACGTGCTGTCAGTGGATTAAATCAGGGCATGTGAAGCGTCTGGGGTAAACCATGGAAAGCTGTGTAGGTATGTATATTTGCGTGTGTGGACGTATGTATATACATGTGTATGGGGTGGGTTGGGCCATTTCTTTCGTCTGTTTCCTTTCGCTACCTCGCAAACGCGGAAGACAGCAAAAAAAAAAAAAAAAATAAATATATATATATATATATATATATATATATATATATATATATATATATATATGTATATATATATATATATATATATATATATATATATATATATATATATATATATATATATATATATATATATATATATATATATATCCGTATTGAAACATTGGATTATGTCAAATGGCTTGCAGAATATTAGGTTGAACCTCCTGTGTCGTACATACGTACATACATACATACGTACCTCACAACACTCATGTCACCAGTGTCACGTTATACATATTAGGTGGAAGTCAAAGTAGAGATAGATAAGGTCAAGGTAGAGGCAGATCAGGTGAAGGGCAAGGCAGAGGAAGATAAGGTCAAGGTAGAGGCAGATGAGGTGGGGGTCAAGGCAGGTCAGGTCTGGATACTACAGTGAGGTAACTGATGAAGGTTAAGTCTTGATCATTATGCAACATTTGCGTCGCTCCAGCCAGCAGACTCAGCTGAGATAAATAATCTTAAATTAAATTCCTGACGAACGGGTCGGGAGGCGGAGGTACGAGCTCCTGCGGTGACCTGTGGAGGAGGGGGGAGAGAGAGAGAGAGAGAGAGAGAGAGAGAGAGAGAGAGAGAGAGAGAGAGAGAGAGAGAGAGAGAGAGAGAGAGAGAGAGAGAGAGAGAAAGAGAGAGAGAGAGAGAGAGAGAGAGAGAGAGAGAGAGAGAGAGAGAGAGAGAGAGAGAGAGAGAGAGAGAGAGAGAGAGAGAGAGAGAGAGAGAGAGAGAAAGAGAGAGAGAGAGAGAGAGAGAGAGAGAGAGAGAGAGAGAGAGAGAGAGAGAGAGAGAGAGAGAGAGAGAGAGAGAGAGAGAGAGAGAGAGAGAGAGAGAGAGAGAGAGAGAGAGAGAGAGAGAGAGAGAGAGAGAGAGAGAGAGAGTATGCTTGCGTGTGTATGCTTCCCTGTGTGTGGTGTTTGCGTGTGTGTGTCACTTTGTAAGCCAGCTTTGTTCATCATTTGTCTGTATATATATATATATATATATATATATATATATATATATATATATATATATATATATATATATATATATATATACATATATATATATATATATATATATATATATATATATATATATATATATATATATATATATATATATATATATATATATATATATATATATATATATATATATATATATATATATATTTTTGTCTAGGTGTTCATGAGAATTCATTCCTTTACTCTTATATTCATATATGCTATACTTCACACAGTTGTTGACAACATCAGTTCACACAGTTGTTGACAACATCAGTTCTCACAACTGCCAGACACAGTTATGTGCTGACAATGAGCAGTCGACCAAGATTCGTCAGTGAAAGTCTTTCTTTTTTTCATTTTCATGAATGAGTTTCATTATCTTAGGAACTTTTTTTGTGAACCAAAATGTTGAAACAGTAGGTATCAGCCCACGAGAGCAGTTTGCTCCTTGTTCCTGAGTGTCTGTTAGGAAAGATTTACTGGACTATAGAGAATCATGTAACAGAAAGAGATTGATACAGGTTGTAGTGGCCATTTGACGTATGACACAATAGTGGTGAATGCAGGTTGTAGTGGTCATGTTATGTATAACACAGGTAGTGGTGAATACTGGTGGTTGTGGCCATGTTATACCCGAGAGAAATAGTATATGATTCGGTGTGTCCTGATCTGGTCACTCCGCCAGCCTGGGTCCAGGATCACCTGCCACCAGGTGGACAGGTTGGAGGGCCTCTAAGCTGGCCACTCCACCAGCCAGGCCCAGGACTCTGGTGCACATGTTCATAACAGTCTAAGATCTCACAAGAGATATTTCCATAACCATGACCACAGGAATTTCTCCCAGTGTATGAGAGTTGCCAAGATGATGGTATCATGGAAGATTCTTTACTGGACAAATGAACGAGAGAATCAAGAGATAATGATAATGCTAACAGACAGACTGGCGGAGTAATGCTGGAACATGTCACACAGGTTTTGAGGCACGTCACACGGTCCCATTTGGCACATCTCCTCATACTGCTCAGAGAACACACTTCCCATATGCCAGAGCTCACACACAACTTACAAAAACTGGTTTTCCATTGACTCGTATTTACTGTCATTGTCTCCCACTTGTAGTTCCCTGCCACATACATTTATGGGAGGTGTCTGAGTCCTATTTATCATTGTTTTCACCATCCTACATCGGTGACGTATTTATATAGATAGAATATAAATCCTGTGTTGCTCGAGAGATATTTTCCAATAATTTTTGTACCTGAACATTATCACAACTCTTTCCTCCAACTAACTTGTTCTTTTTTATCATATGAATTATTTGATTTCATGTGTGTGTTCTCGTCCTGTTCCGTTTATACAACCTCATTTGGAAAATCCATTATCGGCAAGATGTCTCACTCAGACTCGTGAGGGGAAGGTGTACCATTCACAGCAACACGAACTGATCTTCACCAAGAATCATAAAACGCTCCAACACACAGCTCGGCTACTTCCTTGACTACGCTGGGGACGTCCCCTCCAACCCCATCATCTGGGGAAGTAACTAGAGGTGTTCTCTCCGACCCCATCATCTGGGGAGGTAACTAGAGGCGTCCCTTCCGACCTCATCATCTGGGGAGGTAACTAGAGGTGTTCTCTCCGACCCCATCATCTGGGGAGGTAACTAAAGGCGTCCCTTCCGACCCCATCATCTGGGGAGGTAACTAGAGGCATCCCTTCCGACCCCATCATCTAGGGAGGTAACTAAAGGCGTCCCTTCCGACCCCATTATCTGGGGAGGTAACTAGAGGCATCCCTTCCGACCCCATCATCTGGGGAGGTAAATAAAGGCGTCCCCTCCGACCTCATCATCTGGGGAGGTAACTAAAGGCGTCCCTTCCGACCCCATCACCTGGGGAGGTAACTAGAGGCGTCCCTTCCGAACCCATCATCTGGGGAGGTAACTAGAGGCGTCCCTTCCGACCCCATCATCTGGGGAGGTAACTAGAGGCGTCCCTTTCCGACCCCATCATCTGGGGAGGTAACTAGAGGCGTCCCTTCCGACCCCATCATCCGGGGAGGTAACTAGAGGTGTTCTCTCCGACCCCATCATCTGGGGAGGTAACTAGAGGCGTCCCTTCCGACCCCATCATCCGGGGCGGTAACTAGAGGTGTTCTCTCCGACCCCATCATCTGGGGAGGTAACTAGAGGCGTCCCTTCCGACCCCATCATCTGGGGAGGTAACTAGAGGCGTCCCTTCCGACCCCATCATCTGGGTAGGTAACTAGAGGCGTCCCTTCCGAGCCAATCGTCTGGGGAGGTAACTAGAGGTGTTCTCTCCGACCCCATCATCTGGGGAGGTAACTAGAGGCGTCCCTTCCGACCCCATCATCCGGGGCGGTAACTAGAGGTGTTCTCTCCGACCCCATCATCTGGGGAGGTAACTAGAGGCGTCCCTTCCGACCCCATCATCTGGGGAGGTAACTAGAGGCGTCCCTTCCGACCCCATCATCTGGGGAGGTAACTAGAGGCGTCCCTTCCGATCCCATCATCTGGGGAGGTAACTAGAGGCGTCCCTTCCGACCCCATCATCTGGGGAGGTAACTAGAGGCGTCCCTTCCGACCCCATCATCTGGGGAGGTAACTAGAGGCGTCCCTTCCGACCCCATCATCTGGGGAGGTAACTAGAGGCGTCCCTTCCGACCCCATCATCTGGGGAGGTAACTAGAGGCGTCCCTTCCGACCCCATCATCTGGGGAGGTAACTAGAGGCGTCCCTTCCGACTCCATCATCTGGGGAGGTAACTAGAGGCGTCCCTTCCGACCCATCCATCTGGGGAGGTAACCTAGAGGCGTCCCTTCCGATCCATCATCTGGGGAGGTAACTAGAGGCGTCCCTTCCGACCCCATCATCTGGGGAGGTAACTAGAGGCGTCCCTTCCGATCCCATCATCTGGGGAGGTAACTAGAGGCGTCCCTTCCGACCCCATCATCTGGGGAGGTAACTAGAGGCGTCCCTTCCGACCCCATCATCTGGGGAGGTAACTAGAGGCGTCCCTTCCGACTCCATCATCTGGGGAGGTAACTAGAGGTGTTCTCTCCAACCCCATCATCTGGGGAGGTAACTAGAGGCGTCCCTTCCGACTCCATCATCTGGGGAGGTAACTAGAGGCGTCCCTTCCGACTCCATCATCTGGGGAGGTAACTAGAGGCGTCCCTTCCGAGCCAATCATCGTGGACGGCAGCTCAATGCAGCTAACACCCTCATCTGTTCCTCTATTGTGGGTACAGATGACCAGCGTATGTGGGAAGGTAGACTACCCTTGTGTGGGTCATGGATGCCGTCCAACCTTGAGGCAAAATCACAGGTCATGATTTTTTTTGACAGCTGACCAGAAGGAAGGTTAGCATTGGAAGGAAACAGGGAAAACTATTTCCTTAACTCAGTGTAGAGAGCTGGCCTCAGGGTGGTGGGAGCAGGAGGGAGGAGGAAGCATTATGTTACGTTGGCTCACACAATATCTGATGTTGTGTTGCTGGAGCGTAACTTATTACCACTGACATTCTTTGTTACCATCCAGTCGACCACTGAAGAAACGTTCAAGTGTTTCCATATTTTGTACACAACAGATCTGGCTCTGGACGTTTTCAAGGTTTAGTGTTTCTTCCACTAAGCCAAAAAAATGTCCAAAGTAATGTTGAGGTGTATGTCATCCCACTTGAATGGCACCTCATCTGTCTGGCACCCGAACTGTATGTCATCCCAACTGTATGGCATCCCATCTGTATGGCACCTCATCATTATGGCACCCCAACCGCTTAGTCATGTTGTAGGAACTGGTGAGTGAAGCAGTCAGCCAGAGAAGTGTGTCCTCGCCCACTGTGGGTGGCACTCTCCATCCGTCAGTCATGGATCGAGCCTCGGAAAGTGTCACTCTTGCTCTGAAGGTTGTCAGTGTTGGTGAGGAGAGCCACACACACACACACACACACACACACACACACACACACACACACATACACACACACACACACACCACACACACACACACACACACACACACACACATACACACATCCACACGCTGTCGTTATCCCCTCTCTCTCTCTGTTATCACTTGACTGCTGCGTCTGTTATCACTTGACTGCTGCGTCTGTTATCACTTGACTGCTGCGTCATTCATCTTAACTTGGACAACAGGAGGTGGCGCCGTTGTCGTCCTTCGCATGTCTCTTTTCAGAAGTGTTCAGATTCTTCCGTAAGTTAGCATCAGTATAACTGAAGTAAATATGATGATGATCGAGACTAAAAGAACCAGACGTAAAGTGTTTCCGCCAGACCTCAGATATCATTTTGAAATTATATTGTCAGATTGACGTGGCTCATGCTAACATTAACCTCGACTTCCCTCAGGGAAAAACAGTCACAAGAATAGGTTGTCAGGGTTAGCGACCTGCTGGAGCCACGAGCTCGATGTATCTCAGGTCCACAGTGGCCGCGGGGACCGTCCCTCTCCGACACAGGAAGGTCGTGAAGAGAGTCACAATGAGAGGTCGACCGTGACCCCAGGAGAGCTGTATGACCCTGGGAAGTTATTCTGGCCGTATACCAAGGGTAGTCATGCTAGGAAGAGAATGTTCGTCCCACTTCCTCAAGCGATCTCAGTTTTCTTAGCATCTGAATTACACGCATCACATCCCACACCTGTGAACATAACACATTCCTTCCTGACGAAGATGTGTCCGGTAGCAGAGAGGCAGGACGACGCGCAGTGACTACACTGGGAACCATCTTCTTTCTTCTCGCATAACGTGGTCTTTCTTGATGTTCGCACTCCTAGTGTGTCAGAGGATGTTCTTCCTGGATGTTGAGTCACACGAGCAGCAGCAGCAGCAGCAGCAGACTGCTACACAGGAGGGTAACGGAGGAGCCTCGTAGTGGGCACCGCCAGAAGGACGCCGCTGGAAGTGGTGTGGCAGTGTATCACTGACTGACACTGTGTACACAACATGACCCTCATCATCATCATCATCATCATTATAACCGGGACTCTGTTGAATTTGCGAACATAAATACGTTCCATATATGCATAACCAGATTGATCAAAATCATTGATATGAAACAGATCTATAATTAAGTATACTAAGAACCAACATGAATATCCGGCCCATCGCAAGTTGGATATCTTTGTCGACAGTTGATGATGGTTAAGATGGAGAGCATCAGTGTTGACGAGAGTCCTGCTACCCTCAGCTGTGAGGATCTGGTCACTTCCTCACCCCAACACTCATTTGCATAGGACGCGCACCTTCAGAGAAAATACAAACCTCGAACTGCCAGGATCGATCCCGCCTGTTGCACAGGGATCCCGGGCTCGATCCTGGCTGTTGGAGGTTAGTATGTTTTATATATATATATATATATATATATATATATATATATATACATATATATATATATATATATATATATATATATATATATATATATATATATATATATATATATATATTTATTTATGTATTTTATATTTCATGTTTTGTATGCTTTGTCGCTGTCTCCCGCGTTAGCGAGGTAGCGCAAGGAAACAGACGAAAGAATGGCCCAACCCACCCACTTACACATGTATATACATACACGTCCACACACGCACATATACATACCTATACATCTCATCGTATACATATATATACACACACCGACATATACATGTATACACATGACATCATAATTCATACTGTCTGCCCTTATTCATTCCGTCGCCACCGCGCCACGCATGAAATGACATCCCTCTCCCCCAGCATGTGCGCGAGGTAGCACTTCCACACATTTTTCAACGCTCTCAGAACTTTCTCCTCCTCCTCCACTCTATGATTTACTTCCGCTTCCATGGTTCCATCCGCTGCCAAATCTACTCCCAGGTATCTAAAGCACTTCACTTTCTCCAGTTTTTCTCCATCCAAACTTACCTCCCAATTGACTTGTCTCTCAGTCCTGCTGTACCTAATAACCTTGGTCTTATTCACATTTATTCTCACCTTTCTTCTTTCACACACTTTACCAAATTAAGTCACCAACTTCTGCAGTTTCTCACGTGAATCAGCCACCAGCGATGTATCATCAGCGAACAACAACTGACTCACTTCCCAAGCTCTCTCATCCACAACAGACTACATACTTGCCCCTCTTTCCAAAACTCTTGCATTCACCTCCCTAACAACCTCATCCATATACAAATTAAACAACCATGGAGACATCACACACCCCTGCCGCAAACCTACATTCACTGAGAACCAATCACTTTCCTCTCTTCCTACACGTACACATGCCTTACATCCTCGATAAAAACTTTTCACTGCTTCTAACAACTTGCCTCCTACACCATATTTTCTTAATACCTTCCACATAGCATCTCTATCAACTCTATCATATGCCTTCTCCAGATCCATAAATGCTAAAGAAAGTAAACTCTAGATTGATATGGGTAAAACTGAAAGTGGATGGGTAGAGATGGGTGATTATTGGTGCATATGCACCTGGGCATGAGAAGAAAGATCATGAGAGGCAAGTGTTTTGGGGGCAGCTGAGTGAGCGTGTTAGTGGCTTTCATGTATGAGACCGTGTTATAGTGATGGGTTATTTGAATGGAAAGATGAGCGATGTGGCTGTTGAGGGAATGATTGATGTACATGGGGTGTTCAGGGTTTTAAATGGAAATGATTCATGTGCTGAAAAAGGACTGGTGAATGGGAATACCTGGTTTAAAAAGAGAGATATGCATAAGTATACGTATGTAAGTAGGAGAGATGGCCAGAGAGCGTAATTGGATTACGTGATAATTGATAGGCGCGTGAAAGAGAGACTTTTGGATGTTAAGGTGCTGAGAGGTGCAACTGGAGGGATGTCTGATCATTATCTTGTGGAGGCGAAGGTGAAGATTTGTAGAGGTTTTCAGAAAAGAAGAATGTTGGGTGAAGAGAGTGGTGAGAGGAAGTGAGCTTGGGGAGGAGTCTTGTGTGAGGAAGTACCAGGAGAGACTGAGTGCAGAATGGAAAACGGTGAGAGCAAAGGACGTAAGGGGAGTGTGGGAGGAATTTGATGTATTTAGGGAAGCAGTGATGGATTGCGCAAAAGATGGTGTGGCAAGAGAAGCGTGGGAGGTGGGTCGATTAGGAAGGGTAGTGAGTGGTGGGATGAAGAAGTACGATTATTTGTGAAAGAGAAGAGAGGCATTTGGAGGTGTTTTGCAGGGAAATAGTGCAAATGACTGGAAGATGTATAAAAGAAAGAGGCAGGAGGTCAAGAGAAAGGTGCTAGAGGTGAAAAATAGGGCAAATATAAGTTGGGGTGAGAGAGTATCATTAAATCTTATGGAGAATAAAAAATGTTTTGGAAGGAGGTAAATAAGATGCGTAAGACAAGAGAACAAATGGGAAGATCGGTAAAGAGCGCTAATGGGGGGGGGGGGGTGATAACAAGTAGGGGTGATGTGAGAAGATGGAGTGAGTATTTTGAAGGTTTGTTGAATGTGTTTGATGATAGAGTGGCAGTTATAGGGTGTTTTGATCGAGGTGGTGTGCTTAGTGAGAGGGCTAGGGAGAATGATTTGGTAAACAGAGAAAAGGTAGTAAAAGCTTTGCGGAAGATGAAAGCCGGCAAGGCAGCGGGTTTGGACGGTATTGCAGTGGAATTTATCAAAAAAAGGGGGTGACTGTGTTGTTGACTGGTTGGTAAGGATATTCAGTGTATGTATGACTCATGGTGAGGTGCCTGAGGATTGGCGGAATGCATGCATAGTGCCATCATACAAAGGTAAAAGGGATAAAGGCGAGTGCTCATATTACAGAGGTATAAGTTTGTTGAGTACTCCTGGGAAATTATATGGGAGGGTATTGATGGAGAAGGTGAAGTCACGTACAGAGCATCAGACTACGGAAGAGCAGTGTGGTTTCAGAAGTGGTAGAGGATGTTTGGATCAGGTGCTTGCTTTGAAGAATGTATGTGAGAAATACTTAGAAAAGCAAATGGATTTGTATGTAGCATTTATGGATCTGGATAAGGCATATGATAGAGTTGGTAAAGATGCTCTGTGGAAGGTATTAAGAATATACGGTTTGGGAGGCAAGTTGTTAGAAACAGTGAAAAGTTTTTCGAGGATGCAGGGCATGTGTACGAGTAGGAAGAGAGGAAAGTGATTGGTTCTCAGTGAATGTAGGTTTACGGCAGGGGTGCGTGATGTCTCCATGGTTGTTTAATTTGTTTATGGATGGGGTTGTTAGGGAAGTGAGTCAGTTGTTGTTTGCTGATTATACAGTGCTGGTGGCTGATTCGGGTGAGAAACTGCAGAAGCTGGTGACGTATTTTGGAAAAGTGTGTGAAAGAAGAAAGGTAAGAGTAAATGTGAATAAGAGCAAGGTTATTAGGTACAGTAGGGTTGAAGGACAAGTCAATTGGGAGGTGAGTTTGAATGGAGAAAAACTGGAGGAATTGAAGTGTTTTAGATATCTGGGAGTGGATTGGCATCGGATGGAACCATGGAAGCAGAAGTGAGTCAAAGGGCGGGGGAGGGGGCGAAAGTTCTGGGAGCGTTGAATAATGTGTGGGAGGAGAGAACATTATCTCGGAAAGCAAAATTGGGCATGTTTTAAGGAATAGTGTGGAGGAGGAGGGTGGATGTGTTGGAAATGAGATGTTTGAGGACAATATGTGGTGTGAGGTGGTTTGATCGAGTAAGAAATGAAAGGGTAAGAGAGATGTGTGGTAATAAAAAGAGTGTGGTTGAGAGAGCAGAGGAGGGTGTTTTGAAATGGTTTGGTCACATGGAGAGAATGTGTGCAGAAGGATTGACAAAGAGGATATATGTGTCAGAGGTGGAGGGAACGAGAAGTGGGAGACCAAATTGGAGGTGGAAAGATGGAGTGAAAAAGATTTTGAGTGATCGGGGCCTGAACATGCAGGAGGCTGAAAGGCGTGCAAGGAATAGAGTGAATTGGAACGATGTGGTATACAGTGGTCGACGTGCTGTCAGTGGATTGAACCAGGGCATGTGAAGCGTCTGGGGTAAACCATGAAAAGTTTTGTGGGGCCTGGATGTGGAAAGGGAGCTGTGGATTCGGTGCATTATACATGACAGCTAGAGACTGATTGTGAACGAATGTGACCTTTGTTGTCTTTTCCTAGTGCTACCTCGCGCACATGCGGGGGTAAGGGGTTGTCATTTCATGTGTGGCAGGTTGGCGACCGGAATGAATAAAGGCAGCAAGTATGAATTATGTACACGTGCATATATGTATATGTCTGTATATGTATGTATATGTATATGTTGAAATGTATAGGTATGCATATGTGCGTGTGTGGACGTGTATGTATATACATGTGTATGTGGGTGCGTTGGGCCATTCTTTCGTCTGTTTCCTTGCGCTGCCTTGCTAACGCGAGAGACAGCGACAAAGTCTAATAAATAGCGTAAAAAAACATATGTATATATCGTCGAGAGCAACAATATACATGATATACTCGAACATATTCAGGGAAGACTCATCAGGTTAGGAGCTTCTGTTGTCCTCATCATGACCCGCTGTACACGGTACTTATGATAGTCCGTAGCGGTGTCTTACCTTGCCTCCAGAACTTGGTGTATAACTCATCATGTGTTTCACACAAAAACAGTTCTGCAAACATGAATTCACACACTGGAACTTTCCTCCACACTCTTTAACTATGCTCCACACTCTGGAACTCTACTCCACACTCTGGAACTCTACTCCACTCTGGAACTTTGCTCCACGCTCTGGAACTCCACCTGACGCTTTGGAACACTGCCTCCCGTTCTGGAACAAACGTAGACAAAATCACATCACTGTGGGCAAAGCAATTGTCAGTGCCATCCACTACTGCCATAAAGAAGCAAATGTGATGGAAATCATCACATTTATTCTCATACAATTATCTGAATAAAATTCTGTGGAACTATTCACTTCCCAGCATTAAGTTTATAACTCGCAACCTAATGACATTTATGTGAATAAAATGGAGGAAACACACGGAATCCGAACATATATTCCGCCAGGGTTTGTGCTTCTGGAAGACGAGGGTTTGTACTTTTGGAAGACAAAGGCTTGTGTTCCTGGAAGGCAAGAGCTTCCGCCCCAGGATGACAAAGGCTTGTACTCGTAGCAGAAGACACTTTGTCTCCTGGAGGACAAGAGTTTATGCTACTTGAAGAGAAAATTTGCTGCCCCAGGAAGACAAGGGTTTGTACTCCCTATCTACTATATATTCTCAACACATCCCACAAAGCATTCCAGTCAGTTCTATCATACGCTTCCTCCCGACCCATAAGAGCTCCATACAACTTCTTACCTTTTGTTAAATTCTTTTCCACGTTCATCTTTACCGCAGAAATCTGATCCACACATCCCCTACCTTTCTCAAAACCCTCTTGCTCTTCACTTATTCTGCATTCAGTCACTTCCATCACCCTGTCAATCAATATTCTTACATACACTTTTCCTGGTATACTTAACAGATCTATTCCCCTATAATTGCTACATGCATCCTTAGCACCTTTGCTTTTGAATAATGAAACAATGATAGCTTTCACTCAGTCCTCACACACAACCTTCCGTTTCCATACTAAATTACTTATAAGATGCATCCACTTTATCACACTTTTTCCTCCATACTTCAGCATTTCAATCGTAATACCATCCACTCCAGATGCTTCTCCTACCTTAAGCCTCATTGTTGCCCTTCTTACGTCCCTTTTTGCTATAGTCCTCTGCACTTGTATCCTCTTCCTTCCATCCTCCATACCCATGCATGTAACAGCTGCTGCCTCCTCTTCTCCCACGTTCAACAGTTCTTCAAGATACTCTTTCTATCTTCCTTTCACTTCCTCCTTTTGATTCAGCAACTCCCTTAACTTACTTCTCACATCAACATTTCCACTATTACATCCATGTCTTTCCTTTTTCACCTCCTTCCAGTATAGTTTCTTATCCCGAAACTTCTAACTTAACTTCCTTCCAATATCTTCATCTACTCTAGCTTTGCTTTTCTCCATCAGCTTCTCAACGTTCTGCTTACATATTTTGTATTCTTCCCTTCTACTTTACTGAACTTCCACAGGTACATTCCTATCGAGCAATCTACCATAAGTCTTTTTCTTCTCTTCCTAAACATTTCTAATCTTTTCTGTCCACCATGCATTGCCCTTCTTATTCCTATAACTCACTACCTTGAATCCAATTACTGATTCTACAACGTTTACTAGTATGTCTACAAACATTTCAAACACCTCATTCACACATGACCACATCCCTAGATTCAATGCACTTCCATCTAAGCTTTCAGTTACCTTCCTTTCATATTCCTTCGTGTATTTTTCCTGGTTCATCTTGCTTGCCAACACTTTTACTTCTTCATTCTTCCTTACACCAGACCTTCACTTCTCCCTGATATTCATCCATACAAGAACTGCGTGATGGCCAGAGTCTCCAAAGAATCCTCTCACATTCAACAATGTCTTTCTCGATCTTTCATCCACTGTCACATCTCTTCCACCACGCTTCATCCATGGACATGGGTGGATCATTCTGGGCTGAAAAAGGTGTTAACAAGGAATAAACTCCTCTCAGCACAAATACTCACACGACAGCTTCCATTCTCATTTATTCCAGGCGCTCCCCAGTTACGATCTATCTCACCAATTCCATCACATCCTACTTGTGCATTCATACCAGCCAATGCGACCACGTTCTCTAATTCAGTCATTCAAATTCCTCCAGAAAAGCTTCATTTCATCTTTACCTCGTACAATCTTCATATTCACAAGCGCATACGCGCAATCATGCATACTTCACAATCCCAATCGTTCCTTTCACCCTCACTATTCGTGATCCAATCCCATATATATATATATATATATATATATATATATATATATATATATATATATATATATATATATATATATATATATATATATATATATATATATATATATATATATATATATATATATATATATATATATATTCTTTCTCTTTCATACCATTTGCCATTTCCCGCGATAGCGAGGTAGCGTTAAGAACAGAGGACTGGGCCCTTGAGGGAATATCCTCACCTGGCCCCCTTCTCTGTTCCCTTCTTTTGGAAAATTAAAAAAAAAAAGAGAGAGAGGGGGGGACTTCCAGCTCCCCGCTCCCTTCCCTTTTAGTCGCCTTCTACGACACGCAGGGAATACGTGGAAAGTATTCTTTCTCCCCTATCCCCAGGGATAAAATATATATATATATATATATATATATATATATATATACATACATATATATATATATATATATATATATATATATATATATATATATATATATATATATATATATATATTTTTTTTTTTTTTTTTTTATACTTTGTCGCTGTCTCCCGCGTTTGCGAGGTAGCGCAAGGAAACAGACGAAAGAAATGGCCCAACCCCCCCCATACACATGTATATACATACGTCCACACACGCAAATATACATACCTACACAGCTTTCCATGGTTTACCCCAGACGCTTCACATGCCTTGATTCAATCCACTGACAGCACGTCAACCCCGGTATACCACATCGCTCCAATTCACTCTATTCCTTGCCCTCCTTTCACCCTCCTGCATGTTCAGGCCCCGATCACACAAAATCTTTTTCACTCCATCTTTCCACCTCCAATTTGGTCTCCCTCTTCTCCTCGTTCCCTCCACCTCCGACACATATATCCTCTTGGTCAATCTTTCCTCACTCATTCTCTCCATGTGCCCAAACCACTTCAAAACACCCTCTTCTGCTCTCTCAACCACGCTCTTTTTATTTCCACACATCTCTCTTACCCTTACGTTACTCACTCGATCAAACCACCTCACACCACACATTGTCCTCAAACATCTCATTTCCAGCACATCCATCCTCCTGCGCACAACTCTATCCATAGCCCACGCCTCGCAACCATACAACATTGTTGGAACCACTATTCCTTCAAACATACCCATTTTTGCTTTCCGAGATAATGTTCTCGACTTCCACACATTCTTCAAGGCTCCCAGAATTTTCGCCCCCTCCCCCACCCTATGATCCACTTCCGCTTCCATGGTTCCATCCGCTGCCAGATCCACTCCCAGATATCTAAAACACTTCACTTCCTCCAGTTTTTCTCCATTCAAACTCACCTCCCAATTGACTTGACCCTCAACCCTACTGTACCTAATAACCTTGCTCTTATTCACATTTACTCTTAACTTTCTTCTTTCACACACTTTACCAAACTCAGTCACCAGCTTCTGCAGTTTCTCACATGAATCAGCCACCAGCGCTGTATCATCAGCGAACAACAACTGACTCACTTCCCAAGCTCTCTCATCCCCAACAGACTTCATACTTGCCCCTCTTTCCAAAACTCTTGCATTCACCTCCCTAACAACCCCATCCATAAACAAATTAAACAACCATGGAGACATCACACACCCCTGCCGCAAACCTACATTCACTGAGAACCAATCACTTTCCTCTCTTCCTACACGTACACATGCCTTACATCCTCGATAAAAACTTTTCACTGCTTCTATATATATATATATATATATATATATATATATATATATATATATATATATATATATATATATATATATATATATATATATATATATATATATATATATATATATATATATATATATATATATATATATATATATATATATATATGTGTGTGTGTGTGTGTGTGTGTGTGTGTGTGGAGGTGAAGTGAAGATTTATAGAGGTTTTCAGAAAAGAAGAGAGAATGCTAAGGTGAAGAGAGTGGTGAGAGTAAGTGAGCTTGGAGGAAGTACCAAGAGAGATTGACAGCAGAATGGCAAAAGGTCACTGAGAGCAAATGACGTAAGGGTAGTGGGGGAGGAATGGAATGTATTTGAGGAAGCAGTGATGGCATGCGCAAAAGATGTTTGTGGCATGAGAAAGGTGGGACGAGGGCAGATTATAAAGGGTAGTGAGTGGTGGGATGAAGAAGTAAGATTCTTCGTGAAAGAGAAGAGAGAGTCGTTTGGACGATTTTTGCAGGGAGGTAGTGCAAATGATTGGGAGACGTATCACTGAAAGCGATAGGAGGTCAAGAGAAAGGTGCAAGAGGTGAAAAAGAGGGCAAATGAAAGTTGGGGTAAGAGTATTATCAAATTTTAAGGAGAATAAAAAGATGTTTTGGAAGGAGGTAAATAATGTGCGTAAGACAAGAGAACAAATGGGAAAATCGGTGAAGGGGGCTAATGGGGAGGTAATAACAAGTAGTGGTGAAGTGAGAAGTATTTTGAAGGTTTGTTGAATATGTTTGATGTTAAAGTGGCAGATATAGGGTGTTTGGTCGAGGTGGTGTGTTAAATGAGAGAGCCAGGGAGAATGGTTTGGTAAACAGAGAAGAGGTTGTGAAAGCTTTGCGGAAGATAAAAGCCGGCAAGGCGGCGGGTTTGGATGGTATTGCAGTGGAATTTATTTAAAATAGGGTGTGATTGTGTTGTTGATTGGTTGATAAGGATATTTAATGTAAGTATAGTGTTCATGGTGAAGTACCTGAGGATTGGCGGAATGCATGCATAGTGCTGTTGTGCAAAGGCAAAGGAGATAAAGTTGAGTGTTCTAATTACAGAGGTATAGGTTTGTTGAGTATTCCTGGGAAATTATGTGGGAGGGTATTGATTAAGAGGTGTTAAGGCATGTACAGAGAATCAGATTGAGAAAGAGCAGTGTGGTTTCAGAAGTGGTAGAGGATGTGTGGATCAGGTGTTTGCTTTGAAGAATGTATATGAGAAATACTTAGAGAAATAGATGGATTTGTATGTAGCATCTATGGATCTGGAGAAGGCATATGATGGAGTTGATAGAGATGTTTTGTGGAAGGTATTAAGAGTGTATGGTGTGGGCGGTAAGTTGCCAGAAGCAGTGAAAAGTTTTTACTAAGGATGTAAGACATGTGTACGAGTTGGAAGAATGGAAAGTGATTGGTTCCCAGTGAATGCCGGTTTGCGGCAGGGGTGCGTGATGTCTCCATGGTTGTTTAATTTGTTTATGGATGTGTTGGTTATGGAGGTGAATGCAAGAGTTTTGGAGAGAAGGGCAAGTATGCAGTTTGTTGTGGATGAGAGGGCTTGGGAAGTGAGTCCGTTGTTGTTTGCTGATGACACATCGCTGGTGGCTGATTCGCGTGAGAAACTGCAGAAGTTGGCGATTGAGTTTGGTAAAGTGTGTGAAAGAAGAAGGGTGAGAGTAAATGGGAATAAGAGCAAGGTTATCAGTATTAGGTACAGTAGGTTTGAGGGACAAGTTAATAGGGAGGTAAGTTTGAACGGAAAAAAACTGGAGGAAGTGAAGTGTTTTAGATATCTGGGAGTGGATCTAGCAGCGGATGGAACCATGGAAGCGGAAGTGGGTCACAGGGTGGGGGAGGGGGCGAAAGTTCTGGGACCATTGAAGAATGTGTAGAAGGCGAGAATATTATCTTGGAAAGCAAAAATGAGTATGTTTTAAGGAATAGTGGCTCCAACAATGCTATGTGGTTGAGAGGCTCGGGCTATAGATAGGGTAGGCGGAGGAGGGTTGATGTGTTGGAAATGAGATGTTTGAGGACAATATAATGTGTGAGTTGGTTTGATCGAGTAAGTAATGAAAGGTTAAAGAGATGTGAGGTAATAAAAAGAGTGTGTTTGAGAGAGCAGAAGAGGGTGTGTTGAAATAGTTTAGTCACATGGAGAGAATGAGTGAGGAAAGATTGATAAAGGGGATATATGTGTCACAGGTAGAGGGAACGAGAAGCAAGAGACCAAATTGGAGGTGGAGGGATGGAGTGAAAAAGATTTTGAGCGATCGAGGCTTGAAAATACGGGAGGGTGAAAGGCGTGCAAGTAACAGAGTAAACTGGAACGATGTGGTATACCGGGGTCGACGTGCTGTCAATGGATTGAACCAGGGCATGTGAAGCGACTCAACTCGGGCGGCCCCTGGGTGCGTCATGGTCAGCAACACTCTTATTGCATTCTTCCAAGTGTTTCACAAGTATCATCAGTCTGGAATAGAATAACATGTAAGACACGATACAATAAATGTTTTCTGTTATATTTTCTATCCTTTTGGTTCACTGAGAGTGAGACGAACGACCAGTAACCGTGTGAGAAGGTGGTCAAGATGAGACTTGGCAACAGACCAGAAGAAGGTTGTGCCCAGCAATGCTCTTGTGTCTACAAGATCCTTTGGTCAATACTTTGAGATATACTTATGTTTCATAAGTAATCACTTCTTTCATTACGCTATGTATGTACAATAACAGTTGCTCCTAGACCAAAATCCTTCAAGTCTCACGTTGTTCATATTTACAACATATTTCTCTCCTGTATCACACGTTTCTTATTGTTGTTTTCACGAAAACGTTTGAGTTTTTGCATCTCGGACACTTGTTTTGCTGCCTCCTTAACATCCTCGTTTTCCTGCTTCTAGAATCATGTTCATTTGTTTCCTGTGAGCCAACACAGCCGTTGCCTCCACAAACCTCTCTCGCTGCGTCCAGAAGTTTGTTACATTACTTCTTCCAGTTACTGTTTTCTTGTTTCCTTTAGACTTTTCTTGTTCCCCAACTTCTTGTTGAACTTGTGTTCTATTCTTCTCTTTTTTGTTTCCAGTATTCCCTTCTCTTGGCATCTTAAAGGCTCTCTTATCATCTTGTTCCAGAAACATTATATATCTTCCTTTTCAACTTCCATGAATCAACTGGTCCTGCCACTAACTGCTTCCAGGACCTTTTTCTCCCAGACAGGCACACCCCAGCAACCCAGTCTTTCCCTCTGTTGTCCTCAGTCACACAGATAATGTAGAGCCAGACGATGATACAGCTTCAAGCACAACAGCCCCCCCCCCGTCCTCACCTAACATTGATAAATAGAATTCCATCATGTAGATATGATCCACAAGCTGCTCCTCCTCCTACTCCTGGTCGCCAGTAGTGATCGCATGTGTATATTGCAGTACATTTACTCTGCTTCCATTCCCATTATCTGCTGAATAACCTAAATATTTGCGCTCCCGACATATGCAGATTTTATGCTAATTCTCTTACTGGCAGGGTTGTGTGCTGTGCAGCAGATGCTCGGGTCGTGTTGTGCAGCTGCTTATTGGGTTGTGATCTGCAACATATCTCTAGATTGTGTTGTGCAGCAGATCCTTGAGTTGTGGTGAGTACAACCTTATTGGGTTTTGGTGGGCAGCAGCTTACTGGGTTGTGGTGTGCAATAACTCTCTGGATCCCATTAGCGGGTCGCCCAAACACCAATAAACAACATAAGCTTCTCACGCAGACATAGACAGACACAGAGGTTACTAGATGCTAGAACCAGTTCATGAGGTCGTCGATGCCTTATATAGTACAGATGGATAGGCCATTATTCGACCAGCTGTTTCCTTATAGTCCATTTACCTTCCTGACGCTCAGCGGACAGTAGCTTGAGGCGGATGAGGCTGGGTAGTATCTGTAAACGTACGTGCATGGAGCACTGTGTGCTCATTGGTTGTTACATGGTGCTATAGTAGTAGTATCCTGTTTTGGTCTGTGTGTTCTGGTTGCAGAGTTCACGTTGTTGTATCTTGGTAATTAGTGTTTTGGTGATGTGTGGGCGTCTTGTGTCTGGCTTACAGGGTAACATCATTGTAGATTCACCTATTGTCTTCTGTGTGTGAGGGAAGTGATGTGTTTCTTGGTGACATGTAGTTTGATGAAGTCATCTTGTAAGTGTAGGTAGGATGAGTCTTCTTGTAGGTGTAGGTATGATGAGTCTTCTTGTAGGTGTAGGTTATGTGGTGAGGAGCTCACAGTCCTATTGTTGACTTTGGAATTCCTAACTCACGGTGGAGTCTTGTAATGTGTCATTTTGTTTTTATAGCTGATTGGGTTTCTGTTTATATTTCTTGTTTTCTGTAGTTGTTAACAGCTAAGTTCCTTGTGTTGTGTTGTGTGGTTGATGTTTCTAAAGGCGATATCTCGTAATACAAGTTCTTCTCTCTTGTAAGTAGTTGATAACTTGGTGTCTGTGGCAACGTGTTACTGCAACCACACAACATGTGCATACAAGACAGATAAACGTGTGCTCCCTGACACCGTCTCCAGGAAGGTCAGACATACAACGCAAGACAATAACAGCAAATTAGTCACCTACTACAGGTATGCTGAAGCCAGCATGCAGCATAGGCTGACAGCTACTGGTGTTGCCTCCATACCGCTGGCCCCAGTTTCTTCTTCACCAGTAAAGTCCACTGACCTTGGAAGCCAACCTGTCTACAGCTGAGAAGAAATAGTTTGGTTGATCACAGATGTTAAGATGAAAATATTCCATGAGGATGTTATCCAGAATATTCTCTCCCCATTTATTGATGTTATTATGCTTGGCAGAAAAAGACTTCATAATTAGAAGACAAAAATAATCATATAAGAATATACGAAATATTCACATAAATCATGGTTTGTACTGTGGCTGGAGCTTCACTTTCAGAACATAGGAGCTCATCCCCAGTTCGAACCCTCCCGGCTGGACCATCGCATTAATAAAACTATTCTGTTCACTTCCCTCATCAGATTCGTGACTAATTCTCGTTCTGACATTACTAAAGAAATGTTCCCCATGAAGGTAAGACAGGAGGAATATCAGATGCTCCCCATCATATCCTGCTGGAGCCCCTGTCTTGCCTGGAACGCGTGTGAGCAGCCGCAGTCTGGAAGGAAATATGTTATCAATCTTCCTGTGAGTCGCCATTACATTACTGACCAGGTGAACATATCCGCCTTCCTGGAATCAGTTGTTATAGTGTGTGCTTTGGTATGTGTGTAAATACCTTCATGTACCCAAAGGGAGGAGGTATATAAATACAATTTACCGACTCTGTTATATATATATATATATATATATATATATATATATATATATATATATATATATATATATATATATATATATATATATATATAGAGAGAGAGAGAGAGAGAGAGAGAGAGAGAGAGAGGGTTAGGGAAAATGATTTGGTAAAAAGAGAAGAGGTAGTGAAAGCTTTGCGGAAGATGAAAGCCGGCAAGGCAGCAGGTTTGGATGGTATTGCAGTGGAATTTATTAAAAAAGGGGGTGACTGTATTGTTGACTGGTTGGTAAGGTTATTTAATGTATGTATGACTCATGGTGAGGTGCCTGAGGATTGGCGGAATGCGTGCATAGTGCCATTGTACAAAGGCAAAGGGGATAAGAGTGAGTGCTCAAATTACAGAGGTATAAGTTTGTTGAGTATTCCTGGTAAATTATATGGGAGGGTATTGATTGAGAGGGTGAAGGCATGTACAGAGCATCAGATTGGGGAAGAGCAGTGTGGTTTCAGAAGTGGTAGAGGATGTGTGGATCAGGTGTTTGCTTTGAAGAATGTATGTGAGAAATACTTAGAAAAGCAAATGGATTTGTATGTAGCATTTATGGATCTGGAGAAGGCATATGATAGAGTTGATAGAGATGCTCTGTGGAAGGTATTAAGAATATATGGTGTGGGAGGAAAGTTGTTAGAAGCAGTGAAAAGTTTTTATCGAGGATGTAAGGCATGTGTACGTGTAGGAAGAGAGGAAAGTGATTGGTTCTCAGTGAATGTAGGTTTGCGGCAGGGGTGTGTGATGTCTCCATGGTTGTTTAATTTGTTTATGGATGGGGTTGTTAGGGAGGTAAATGCAAGAGTTTTGGAAAGAGGGGCAAGTATGAAGTCTGTTGGGGATGAGAGAGCTTGGGAAGTGAGTCAGTTGTTGTTCGCTGATGATACAGCGCTGGTGGCTGATTCATGTAAGAAACTGCAGAAGCTGGTGACTGAGTTTGGAAAAGTGTGTGGAAGAAGAAAGTTAAGAGTAAATGTGAATAAGAGCAAGGTCATTAGGTACAGTAGGGTTGAGGGTCAAGTCAATTGGGAGGTGAGTTTGAATGGAGAAAAACTGGAGGAAGTGAAGTGTTTTAGATATCTGGGAGTGGATCTTTCAGCGGATGGAACCATGGAAGCGGAAGTGGATCATAGGGTGGGGGAGGGGGCGAAAATTCTGGGGGCCTTGAAGAATGTGTGGAAGTCGAGAACATTATCTCGGAAAGCAAAAATGGGTATGTTTGAAGGAATAGTGGTTCCAACAATGTTGTATGGTTGCGAGGCGTGGACTATGGATAGAGTTGTGCGCAGGAGGATGGATGTGCTGGAAATGAGATGTTTGAGGACAATGTGTGGTGTGAGGTGGTTTGATCGAGTGAGTAACGTAAGGGTAAGAGAGATGTGTGGAAATAAAAAGAGCGTGGTTGAGAGAGCAGAAGAGGGTGTTTTGAAGTGGTTTGGGCACATGGAGAGGATGAGTGAGGAAAGATTGACCAAGAGGATATATGTGTCGGAGGTGGAGGGAACAAGAAGAGGGAGACCAAATTGGAGGTGGAAAGATGGAGTGAAAAAGATTTTGTGTGATCGGGGCCTGAACATGCAGGAGGGTGAAAGGAGGGCAAGGAATAGAGTGAATTGGAGCGATGTGGTATACCGGGGTTGACGTGCTGTCGGTGGATTGAAGCTGGGCATGTGAAGCGTCTGGGGTAAACCATGGAAAGCTGTGTAGGTATGTATATTTGCGTGTGTGGACGTATGTATATACATGTGTATGGGGGGGGGGGGGGTTGGGCCATTTCTTTCGTCTGTTTCCTTGCGCTACCTCGCAAACGCGGGAGACAGCGACAAAGTATAATAATAATAATAATGATAATAAGATATATATATATATATATATATATATATATATATATATATATATATATATATATATATATACATATGTATATATATATATTAATAAATATATATATATATATATATATATAGATATGAATAAATAAATATATATATATATAAATATATATATATATATATATATATATATATATATATATATATATATATATATATATATATATATATATATATATATATATATATATATATAAATATATATATTTAAGAAAGGGGGTGACTGTATTGTTGACTGGTTGGTAAGGTTATTTAATGTATGTATGACTCATGGTGAGGTGCCTGAGGATTGGCGGAATGCGTGCATAGTGCCATTGTACAAAGGCAAAGGGGATAAGAGTGAGCTCTCAAATTACAGAGGTATAAGTTTGTTGAGTATTCCTGGTAAATTATATGGGAGGGTATTGATTGAGAGGGTGAAGGCATGTACAGAGCATCAGATTGGGGAAGAGCAGTGCGGTTTCAGAAGTGGTAGAGGATGTGTGGATCAGGTGTTTGCTTTGAAGAATGTATGTGAGAAATACTTAGAAAAGCAAATGGATTTGTATGTAGCATTTATGGATCTGGAGAAGGCATATGATAGAGTTGATAGAGATGCTCTGTGGAAGGTATTAAGAATATATGGCGTGGGAGGCAAGTTGTTAGAAGCAGTGAAAAGTTTTTATCGAGGATGTAAGGCATGTGTACGTGTAGGAAGAGAGGAAAGTGATTGGTTCTCAGTGAATGTAGGTTTGAGGCAGGGGTGTGTGATGTCTCCATGGTTGTTTAATTTGTTTATGGATGGGGTTGTAAGGGAGGTAAATGCAAGAGTCTTGGAAAGAGGGGCAAGTATGAAGTCTGTTGGGGATGAGAGAGCTTGGGAAGTGAGTCAGTTGTTGTTCGCTGATGATACAGCGCTGGTGGCTGATTCATGTGAGAAACTGCAGAAGCTGGTGACTGAGTTTGGTAAAGTGTGTGGAAGAAGAAAGTTGAGAGTAAATGTGAATAAGAGCAAGGTTATTAGGTACAGTAGGGGTGAGGGTCAAGTCAATTGGGAGGTGAGTTTGAATGGAGAAAAACTGGAGGAAGTGAAGTGTTTTAGATATCTGGGAGTGGATCTGTCAGCGGATGGAACCATGGAAGCGGAAGTGGATCATAGGGTGGGGGAGGGGGCGAAAATTTTGGGAGCCTTGAAAAATGTGTGGAAGTCGAGAACATTATCTCGGAAAGCAAAAATGGGTATGTTTGAGGGAATAGTGGTTCCAACAATGTTGTATGGTTGCGAGGCGTGGGCTATGGATAGAGATGTGCGCAGGAGGATGGATGTGCTGGAAATGAGATGTTTGAGGACAATGTGTGGTGTGAGGTGGTTTGATCGAGTAAGTAACGTAAGGGTAAGAGAGATGTGTGGAAATAAAAAGAGCGTGGTTGAGAGAGCAGAAGAGGGTGTTTTGAAATGGTTTGGGCACATGGAGAGAATGAGTGAGGAGAGATTGACCAAGAGGATATATGTGTCGGAGGTGGAGGGAACGAGGAGAAGAGGGAGACCAAATTGGAGGTGGAAAGATGGAGTGAAAAAGATTTTGTGTGATCGGGGCCTGAACATGCAGGAGGGTGAAAGGAGGGCAAGAAATAGAGTGAATTGGAGTCATGTGGTATACAGGGGTTGACGTGCTGTCAGTGGATTGAAGCAAGGCATGTGAAGCGTCTGGGGTAAACCATGGAAAGCTGTGTAGGTATGTATATTTGCGTGTGTGGACGTGTGTATGTACATGTGTATGGGGGGGGGGGTTGGGCCATTTCTTTCGTCTGTTTCCTTGCGCTACCTCGCAAACGCGGGAGACAGCGACAAAGTATAAAAAAAAAAAAAAAAAATATATATATATATATATATATATATATATATATATATATATATATATATATATATATATATATATATATATATATAAGAAGAAGAAAGCCGGCAATGCAGCAGGTTTGGATGGTATTGCAGTGGAATTTATTAAAAAAGGGGGTGACTGTATTGTTGACTGGTTGGTAAGGTTATTTAATGTATGTATGACTCATGGTGAGGTGCCTGAGGATTGGCGGAATGCGTGCATAGTGCCATTGTACAAAGGCAAAGGGGATAAGAGTGAGTGCTCAAATTACAGAGGTATAAGTTTGTTGAGTATTCCTGGTAAATTATATGGGAGGGTATTGATTGAGAGGGTGAAGGCATGTACAGAGCATCAGATTGGGGAAGAGCAGTGTGGTTTCAGAAGTGGTAGAGGATGTGTGGATCAGGTGTTTGCTTTGAAGAATGTATGTGAGAAATACTTAGAAAAGCAAATGGATTTGTATGTAGCATTTATGGATCTGGAGAAGGCATATGATAGAGTTGATAGAGATGCTCTGTGGAAGGTATTAAGAATATATGGTGTGGGAGGCAAGTTGTTAGAAGCAGTGAAAAGTTTTTATCGAGGATGTAAGGCATGTGTACGTGTAGGAAGAGAGGAAAGTGATTGGTTCTCAGTGAATGTAGGTTTGCGGCAGGGGTGTGTGATGTCTCCATGGTTGTTTAATTTGTTTATGGATGGGGTTGTTAGGGAGGTAAATGCAAGAGTTTTGGAAAGAGGGGCAAGTATGAAGTCTGTTGGGGATGAGAGAGCTTGGGAAGTGAGTCAGTTGTTGTTCGCTGATGATACAGCGCTGGTGGCTGATTCATGTGAGAAACTGCAGAAGCTGGTGACTGAGTTTGGTAAAGTGTGTGGAAGAAGAAAGTTAAGAGTAAATGTGAATAAGAGCAAGGTTATTAGGTACAGTAGGGTTGAGGGTCAAGTCAATTGGGAGGTGAGTTTGAATGGAGAAAAACTGGAGGAAGTGAAGTGTTTTAGATATCTGGGAGTGGATCTGGCAGCGGATGGAACCATGGAAGCGGAAGTGGATCATAGGGTGGGGGAGGGGGCGAAAATTCTGGGGCCTTGAAGAATGTGTGGAAGTCGAGAACATTATCTCGGAAAGCAAAAATGGGTATGTTTGAAGGAATAGTGGTTCCAACAATGTTGTATGGTTGCGAGGCGTGGGCTATGGATAGAGTTGTGCGCAGGAGGATGGATGTGCTGGAAATGAGATGTTTGAGGACAATGTGTGGTGTGAGGTGGTTTGATCGAGTGAGTAACGTAAGGGTAAGAGAGATGTGTGGAAATAAAAAGAGCGTGGTTGAGAGAGCAGAAGAGGGTGTTTTGAAGTGGTTTGGGCACATGGAGAGAATGAGTGAGGAAAGATTGACCAAGAGGATATATGTGTCGGAGGTGGAGGGAACGAGGAGAAGAGGGAGACCAAATTGGAGGTGGAAAGATGGAGTGAAAAAGATTTTGTGTGATCGGGGCCTGAACATGCAGGAGGGTGAAAGGAGGGCAAGGAATAGAGTGAATTGGAGCGATGTGGTATACAGGGGTTGACGTGCTGTCAGTGGATTGAATCAAGGCATGTGAAGCGTCTGGGGTAAACCATGGAAAGCTGTGTAGGTATGTATATTTGCGTGTGTGGACGTATGTATATACATGTGTATGGGGGGGGGTTGGGCCATTTCTTTCGTCTGTTTCCTTGCGCTACCTCGCAAACGCGGGAGACAGCGACATAGTATAATAAATATAAATAAATATAAATAATATATATATATATATATATATATATATCTTTTTTTTTAGTTTTTATTATTTTGCTTTATCGCTGTCTCCCGCGTTTGCGAGGTAGCGCAAGGAAACAGACGAAAGAAATGGCCCAACCCACCCCTATACACATGTATATACATACACGTCCACACACGCAAATATACATACCCATACATCTCAATGTACACATATATATACACACACAGACATATACATATATACACATGCTCACAATTTCACACTGTCTGCCTTTATTCATTTCCATCGCCACCTCGCCACACAGGGAATAACATCCCCTCCCCCCTCATGTGTGCGAGGCACCGCTAGGAAAAGACAACAAAGGCCCCATTCGTTCACACTCAGTCTCTAGCTGTCATGCAATAATGCCCGAAACCACAGCTCCCTTTCCACGTCCAGGCCCCACAGAACTCTCCATGGTTTACCCCAGACGCTTCACATGCCCTGATTCAATCCATTGACAGCACGTCGACCCCGGTATACCACATCGATCCAATTCACTCTATTCCTTGCCCGCCTTTCACCCTCCTGAATGTTCAGGCCCCGATTACTCAAAATCTTTTTCACTCCATCTTTCCACCTCCAATTTGGTCTCCCACTTGTCCTCGTTCCCTCCACCTCCGACACATACATCCTGTTGGTCAATCTTTCCTCACTCATTCTCTCCATGTGCCCAAACCATTTCAAAACACCCTCTTCTGCTCTCTCAACCACGCTCTTTTTATTTCCACACATCTCTCTTACACTTACATTACTTACTCGATCAAACCACCTCACACCACATATTGTCCTCAAACATCTCATTTCCAGCACATCCACCCTCCTGCGCACAACTCTATCCATAACCCACGCCTCGCAACCATACAACATTGTTGGAACCACTATTCCTTCAAACATAGCCATTTTTGCTTTCGGAGATAATGTTCTCGACTTCCACATATTCTTCAAGGCTCCCAGGATTTTCGCCCCCTCCCCCACCCTATGATCCACTTCCGCTTCCATGGTTCCATCCGCTGCCAGATCCACTCCCAGATATGTAAAACACTTTACTTCCTCCAGTTTTTCTCCATTCAAACTTACCTCCCAATTGACTTGACCTTCAACCCTACTGTACCTAATAACCTTGCTCTTATTCACATTTACTCATAACTGTCTTCTTTCACACACTTTACCAAACTCAGTCACCAGCTTCTGCAGTTTCTCACATGAATCAGCCACCAGCGCTGTATCATCAGCGAACAACAACTGACTCACTTCCCAAGCTCTCTCACCCCCAACAGACTTCATACTTACCCCTCTTTCCAAAACTCGTGCATTTACCTCCTTAACAAAATATATATATATATATATATATATATATATATATATATATATATATATATATATATATATATATATATATATATATATATATATATATATATATATATATACATATATATATATACATATATATATAAATATATATATATATATTTTTTTTTTTTTTTTTTAATACTTTGTCGCTGTCTCCCGCGTTTGCGAGGTAGCGCAAGGAAACAGACGAAAGAAATGGCCCAACCCCCCCCATACACATGTACATACACACGTCCACACACGCAAATATACATACCTACACAGCTTTCCATGGTTTACCCCGGACGCTTCACATGCCTTGATTCAATCCACTGACAGCACGTCAACCCCTGTATACCACATCGCTCCAATTCACTCTATTCCTTGCCCTCCTTTCACCCTCCTGCATGTTCAGGCCCCGATCACACAAAATCCTTTTCACTCCATCTTTCCACCTCCAATTTGGTCTCCCTCTTCTCCTCGTTCCCTCCACCTCCGACACATATATCCTCTTGGTCAATCTTTCCTCACTCATTCTCTCCATGTGCCCAAACCATTTCAAAACACCCTCTTCTGCTCTCTCAACCACGCTCTTTTTATTTCCACACATCTCTCTTACCCTTACGTTACTTACTCGATCAAACCACCTCACACCACACATTGTCCTCAAACATCTCATTTCCAGCACATCCATCCTCCTGCGCACAACTCTATCCATATCCCACGCCTCGCAACCATACAACATTGTTGGAACTACTATTCCTTCAAACATACCCATTTTTGCTTTCCGGGATAATGTTCTCGACTTCCACACATTTTTCAAGGCTCCCAAAATTTTCGCCCCCTCCCCCACCCTATGATCCACTTCCGCTTCCATGGTTCCATCCGCTGACAGATCCACTCCCAGATATCTAAAACACTTCACTTCCTCCAGTTTTTCTCCATTCAAACTCACCTCCCAATTGACTTGACCCTCAACCCTACTGTACCTAATAACCTTGCTCTTATTCACATTTACTCTTAACTTTCTTCTTCCACACACTTTACCAAACTCAGTCAACAGCTTCTGCAGTTTCTCACATGAATCAGCCACCAGCGCTGTATCATCAGCGAACAACAACTGACTCACTTCCCAAGCTCTCTCATCCCCAACAGACTTCATATTTGCCCCTCTTTCCAAAACTCTTGCATTCACCTCCCTAACAACCCATCCATAAACAAATTAAACAACCATGGAGACATCACACACCCCTGCCGCAAACCTACATTCACTGAGAACCAATCACTTTTCTCTCTTCCTACACGTACACATGCCTTACATCCTCGATAAAATCTTTTCACTGCTTCTAACAACTTGCCTCCCACACCATATATTCTTAATACCTTCCATAGAGCATCTCTATCAACTCTATCATATGCCTTCTCCAGATCCATAAATGCTACATACAAATCCATTTGCTTTTCTAAGTATTTCTCACATACATTCTTCAAAGCAAACACCTGATCCACACATCCTCTACCACTTCTGAAACCACACTGCTCTTCCCCAATCTGATGCTCTTTACATACCTTCATCCTCTCAATCAATACCCTCCCATATAATTTACCAGGAATACTCAACAAACTTATACTTCTGTAATTTGAGCACTCAATTTTGTCCCCTATGGCTTTGTACAATGGCACTATGCAAGCATTCCGCCATTCCTCAGGCACCTCACCATGAGTCATACATACATTGAATAACCTTACCAACCAGTCAACAATACTGTCACCCCCTTTTTTAATAAATTCCACTGCAATACCATCCAAACCTGCTGTCTTGCCGGCTTTCATCTTCCGCAAAGCTTTTACTACCTCTTATATGGGAGGGTATTGATTGAGAGGGTGAAGGCATGTACAGAGCATCAGATTGGGGAAGAGCAGTGTGGTTTCAGAAGTGGTAGAGGATGTGTTGATCAGGTGTTTGCTTTGAAGAAAGTATGTGAGTTCTTGGGAAAGGAAATGGATTTGTATGTAGCATTTATGGATTTGGAGAAGGCATATGATAGAGTTGACAGAGATGCTGTGTGGAAGGTATGAAGAATATATGGTGTGGGAAGCAAGTTGTGTGGAGCATTGAAAAGTTTTTATCGAGGATGTAAGGCATGTGTTCGTGTAGGAAGAGAGGAAAGTGATTGGTTCTCAGTAAATGTATGTTTGTGTATGATGTCTCTATGGTTGTTTAATTCTTTTATGGATGGGGTTGTTAGGGAGGTGAATGCAAGGGTTTTGGAAGGAGGGCAAGTATGCAGTCTGTTGTTGATGAAAGAGCTTGGGAAGTGAGTCAGCTGTTCGCTGATGAAACAGCGCTTGTGGCTGATCCATGTGAAAAACTGCAGAAGCTGGTGATTGAGTTTGGCAAAGTGTGTGAAAGAAGAAAGTTGAGAGTTAATGTGAATAAGAGCAAGGTTATTAGGTACAGTAGGGTTGAGGGCCAAGTCAACTGGGAGGTAAGTTTGAATGGAGAAAAACTGGAGGAAGTGAAGTGTTTTAGGTATCTGGGAGTGGATTTGGCAGCGGATGGAACCATGGAAGCGGAATAGGGTGGGGGAGGAGGCGAAAATTCTGGGAGCCTTGAAGAATGTGTGGAAGTCGAGAACATTATCTCGGAGAGCAAAAATGGGTATGTTTGAAGGAATAGTGGTTCCAACAATGTTGTATGGTTGCGAGGCGTGGGCTATGGATAGAGTTGTGCGCAGGAGGGTGGATGTGCTGGAAATGAGATGCTTGAGGACTATATGTGGTGTGAGGTGGTTTGATCGAGTAAGTAATGTAAGGGCAAGAGAGTTCAGATGTAATAAAATGACTGTGGTTGAGAGAGCAGAAGAGGGTGTTTTGAAATGGTTTGGTCACATGGTGAGAATGAGTGAGGAAAGATTGACCAAGAGGATATATGTGTCAGAGGTGGAGGGAACAAGGAGAAGTGGGAGACCGAATTGGAGGTGGAAAGATGGAGTTCGCACTCAGTCTCTGGCTGTCATGTATAATGCACCGAAACTATAGCTCCCTTTCCACATCCAGACTTCACAAAACTTTCCATTGTTTACCCCAGACGCTTCACATGACCTGGTTCAATCCATTGAATGCACGTCGTCCCCGGTATACCACATCGTTCCCATTTCACTCTATTCCTTGCACGCCTTTCACCCTCCTGCATGTTCAGGCCCCGATTGCTCAAAATCTTTTTCGCTCCATCTTTCCACCTCCAGTTTGGTCTCCCACTTCTTCTCGTTCCCTTCACCTCTGACACATATATCCTCTCTGTCAATCTTTCCTCACTCATTCTCTCCATGTGACCAAATCATTTTAAAACACCCTCTTTTGCTCTCTCAACCACACTCTTTTTATTACCACACATCTCTCTTACCCTTTCATTACTTACTTGATCAAACTACCTCACAGTACATATTGTCCTCAAATACCTCATTTCCAACACATCCACCCTCCTCTGCACAACTATCTGTAGCCCACGCCTCGCAACCATATGACATTGTTGGAACCACTATACCTTGAAACATACCCATTTTTGCTTTCCGAGATAATGTTCTCGACTTCCAGACATTTTTCAACGCCTTCAGAACTTTCGCCCCTCCCTCAACCTGTGACTCACTTCCGCTTCCATGGTTCCATCCGCTGCCAAATCCACTCCCAGATATCTAAAACACTTTACTTCCTACAGTTTTTCTACATTTAAACTTACCTCGAGTTGACTTGTCCCTCAACCCTACTGTACCTAATAACCTTGCTCTTATTCAGATTCACTCTCAGCTTTCTTCTTTCACACGCTTTACCAAAATCCGTCACCAGCTTCTGCAGTTTCCCACCTGAATCAGCCACCAGAGCTGCATCATCAGCGAACAACAACTGACTCACTTCCCAAGCCCTCTCATCTAAAACAGACTGCATACTTGCCCCTCTCTCCAACACTCTTGCATTCACCTACCTACCAACCCCATCCATAAACAAGTTAAACAACCATGGAGGCATCACGCACCCCTGCCGCAAACCGACATTCACTGAGAGCCAATCACTTTCCTCTCTTCCCACACGCACACATGCCTTACATCTTCCATAAAAACTTTTCACTGCTTCTAGGAACTTCCCACACCATATATTCTTAATTACTTCCACAGAGTATCTCTATCAACTCTATCATATGCCTTCTCCAGATCCATATATGCTACATACAAATCCATTTGCTTTTCTAAGCAAATCTAATGTTCTGTACATGACTTCACCCTCTTAATCAATGCCATCACATATAATTCCCCAAGAATGCTCAACAAACTTATACCTCTGTAATTTGTGCACTCATCTTAATCCCCTTTGCATTTGTACAATGGCACTATGCAAGCATTCCGCCAATCCTCAGGCACCTCACCATGAGTAATACATACATTAAATATCCTTAACAACCAGTCAACAATACAGTCACCTTCTTTTTAAATAAATTCCACTGCAATACCATCCAAACCTGCTGCCTTGTCGGTTTTCATCTTCCGCAAAGCTTTTACTACCTTTTCTCTGTTTACCAAATCATTCTCCCTAACCCTCTCACTTTGCACACCACCTCAACCAAAACACCCTATATCTGCCACTCTATTATCTAACACATTCAACAAACCTTCAACATACTCACTCCATCTCCTTCTCACATCACCACTACTTGTTATCACCTCTCATTAGCGGCCTTCACTGAAGTTCCCATTTGTCCCTTGTCTTACGCACTTTATTTACCTCCTTCCAAAACAACTTTCTATTTTCCCTAAAATTTAATGATACTCTCTCACCCCAACTCTCATTTGCCCTCTTTTTCACCTCTTGCACCTTTCTCTTGACCTCCTGCCTCTTTCTTTTATACATCTCTTAGTCATTTGCACTATTTCCCTGCAAGACTCCTCCAAATGCCTCTCTCTTCTCTTTCACTAATAATCTTCTTCATCCCACCACTCACTACCCTTTCTGATCTGCCCAACTCCTAACGCTTCTCATGCCACAAGCATCTTATGCGCAAGCCATCACTGCTTCCCTAAATACATCCCATTCTTATACTTGACTGCCGTTTCCCGCGTCTGCGAGATAGCACCAGAAAACTGACGAAGAACGGCCTATCCACTCATATGCACACATGTATATATATATATATATATATATATATATATATATATATATATATATATATATACTTAAACCCCCATACACACACACATATACTTGCATATACTTATCTACATATGCACATATACATACATGTATATATCAACATATACACATATACATACGTATACATACATATACAAAGACATATACATGTATACACATATACATACTCATGCTTGCCTTCATCCATCTAGGCGCTACCCTGCCTCACGAGAAACAGTAGCGCTACCCCCGCCTTAGCGAGGTAGCGCCAGGAAAACAGACAAAAAAAGCCACATTTGTTCACACTCAGTCTCTAGCTGTCAAGTGCAATGCACCGAAACCACGGCTCCCTATCACATCCAGGCCCCACAGACCTTTCCATGGTTTGCCCTAGGCTGCCTGCTTAACCACAAACACTCAACATCTCAACAGCGAAACAAAAATCTTCTCAAGAAAGTCCCACCTCAAAACGCTCAGCAATCAATATTTTGCAAGCACTCTGGACCCCTCCTGTCCACAACACCCCAGAGCTGGTCAACTGCTTTTGTCCCACTCTTTAGCAACCTCTACTCTCAGATTCCCCATCTCTGTGGAGCACAACACTAACAAAACACATGCTCACATAAATGGTCGGACAAGCACTAAACAAATGGCCTCTCAACGCAGTTTTCAACACCATCCCACCAGACATACAGCCATCTGAAGCCACACTTCCCACAAATACAAGAGTCACGCTCTTCCATCTGTGCTCCGGACATCCCCATCTCAACAACACCACAAACACCTGTTCAATATACCCAAGACTCTTCAAGTCTACGATCCAACTATAGCAACGACTATACCTACTTCCAGAATACTCTGCTATTATCTGTGATATTCGCGTTCATTTTTCACCCAAGATCCTCATTTCTCTCCTTTAATTAGTCAATATCATCTGGGTTTTGGGATTTCATATTCTACGCTGTTTTCCCTCCGTTCATCCCAATCACCTGGTACATTTAACTTCTTTCAAGCTCTTTCTCTTCCTCCAACAACTTTGTTAAATCCTCATTCCACTATGCTGTACCTCTCTTTCCAAAACCTACACACGCCGTGCCATGCACCTCTGTGGCAGCCTCAATGTTCCCTTCACCTGCCTCTCCACCAGCACAGCTTCACCTTATACTGGTCTGGATCCTCCCAGCTTTTTGTTTTTCATCTCTTGGAAGTCAAGTTCATTTCTCGTCATTTATCACCTCAAAAATAAGTCTTACATATCTTTACCACATGAACTGACAAACCTGCATTCAGATCTCTCCAAGACCACACATCATACACATTACCTCACATATTCCTTCTTGTTAAAATGAAATCAGTAACATTCTCGTCCACTCTGTGTTATGTGATGCTGTACCATCTTCATTTTCACCAGAGATGCCATCGTACCTACTCATTACTGCATGCTTCACTCTGTCCCACACCCGACCAATCAGGTCGTCCAGCGGACAGTGTTGTTCTCAAGCTCCCTCCTGAAGGCAAGCTTAACATCCTTCTCTCCATCATTCCATGATGTGGATGGGACTACCTTGATCATCCGTGACCTGGCTGTTTCCTATAGTGATGAATGAGTAGAAGATGACAACGACAACTGTAAGAGCCAGGAATGTGTTCTACTGAAGAAGACGTTGTCGAAACTTGTTAAGAAGATTAGATTCCTGACTCATGTTTACATTTATCGTTTGTTTAAGACAACTGAAGTTGGCAAGTAATAATCTTATCCTAACAAACTGAATATCGAATACTTATCTAAATCAATCTTCTGTATTCAAATCAATCTGTATTTAGATCTATTTGTATTTAAATCAACCTTCTGTCCCTTATGGTGACTGCCAATATCGTCTGGGTTAAGTCTCACGTACACTTCATGGTGAGGTGAAGGGAAAGAATCATACATCAAAGACTGAACCTTAATGGAAGATTTGGTTTGCCTTTCCACCAGTCGGCCGGCGAGAAAATATGCAATTGACGAGGTGATGAAGTGAAAGAATGATTCAAACTGGTCCATAGATTCTTTATGTTGGGAAATGATATATTGTGGATACACGGAAAACTTCCTTTGTACGGGTGATTGCGCT